>NC_142444.1:52707651-53010681 GCF_059453495.1 Arachis ipaensis
CAACGCGCCGACGCCCGTGGAAGGGAGCACCGCACCGTCGCCGTTTGGGGTGGACGGCACCGCGATCGGGACCTGCTGTCGTACGTGGAGGAGAGCCGCGATCGTGGAAGGTGTGTCGCCGTTGGGGTTGGTTTCAAATGTTAGGGATTAGGGTAGTGATGAACTGAAGCAAGTGATGAACTGAAGCAAACATATCTTTTCTTTTTTTTTTTTAAGTTATTTAATTGAAAAATAATTGGTGGGAATATGATAGAAAATTTTTCTCTAAAATTTTTAACTATAAATTATTTTAGGCAACTTTTTATAAATGTTATTTATTTAATTTTTTTTTGATAACCCTTATAAAAGGTTATATTTTTATTTAAAAATGTTGTCTTAAATAAATTATATTGTAACATTTTTTAAGTGTTGTTTTAGATGTCAAAGATAATATTTTTTATGGGTTGCCAAAAATTTTGTTATCTTTGCCTTACTCAAAGGCAACTCATAAAAAATGTTGTCTTTTTCTATCTAAGGCAACTTTTGTTAAATGTTACTTCGAATAAGGGTTACCTTAGGCCAAAAATGTTGTAGTGTTTGTTCCCACAATTTTCCATACTTAATTAGCACACACAATTCTATCTTAAGCTAACCAAAGATTCAGTTTGGGATATATAATTGTTTTTCCGCTTAAGGCTAGTAATGTGGTAAAATATGGAACATATGGGATTTAAAGGCTCAAAGTGGCTAACAAAGGTAATTGAAAGGGTAGGCTTAAATTGGATAAGTGAGTTTAAATAAATAATGGCCTCAATCATATGCAAGCGTACAAATATAATAAACATTGGACATATAGGATGAAACAAAATATAGATTACAATCATAGAGAAATAAACACACGAGAATAAAATAATTATGGTTAAATAATGTAACCATGCATAAAGGCTCAAATCTCACAGGTTGTGTGTTCTTTAGCTTAAAAATCATGTTCCAAATACAACTTCAAGCAAATTTAACATAAAAATTTTAATTAAAATTAGTGAAATTTTGTTCCAAAGATAGAGTCTTAGAAGAAACTTATTGTCTTTTCAATCAAGTAGAACATGCATACAACTAACCTATTACTATACAATTTATCCTATTCTACAAAAGAAAAACTAACTAAATATCCTAATTTATTGGTGTTTAGGGAAGAGAAATTATCTCCGGAAGTTAGGTACTGACCGACCTCCCCACACTTAAGGCTTTGCACCGTCCTCGGTGCCATCTGTCAGAAACAAAGGTGGGTTGGTAGTAGTATCTCCACAGTCTGGGCCATCATGGCTTCCTGTGCTGGTAAAGGAATTGGAATCCGGGGTGTCTGAGTCCTTGAATTTTCCCATAATCAGCTCCTTGAGGTATGTGAATCGTCGCTTGTTACGACGTTCTCTCATCTTAGCTTTGTGTTCCTGCCGATCCAACCTTTCGAGTATCTGATGGAGCAGTTGGTTTGTTGTAGGTGCTTGTGGTGTTGAAGAAGGAATATCTTCAACCGGTTCAGTAGGATGGCTTGTGGCGGCTGGTGGAGGTCTGATGTATTTCCCGTTAGGGATATACTGATCATCCCGTGGGAGCATGGCTTTGGTGTCCCCAGCTCTGTAGGAGACTCCGGCTGCTGAGACAAGATCTGAGACCAAGGCGGGAAAAGGTAAGTTGCCCGTAATTTGTACGTGTCCCATGGCATTCCGGATGTGTCTCGGTAGATTCAGAGGTTGGTCTATAAGGATGCACCATAGTAGGACGGCCATGTCCGCAGTGAAGGAAGACTCGTGAGTGCTCGAAAAGACATAATGGGACATGAACTGTGCCCATACGCGAGCCTCCAAGGTAAGTGTTGAAGCCGATATTCCCTTAGGGCGGGTACGATGGTATCCGTAGATCCAACGGCTGCCAGGTAGTGCGATAACTCTGAGAACAGCGTTCCAGCCAAATTGGTACATCTGGCGCTTGAGTGCGGCTTCTTGAAAGGCTTCCAATCCTTCTAGAATAGGGGGAAGACCTAGAGCTTTTTGAATGGCCTCTTCTGTAATGGGGACTTGCTTTTGACGGACAAAGACAGACTACAGGGTTGGTAGGTGGAAGTTGGAGTAGAACTCGATTACCCAAGAAAGATTGACCTGCCTCGGCTGTCTCTGTAGGAAACCCCATTGTCTTTGTGCAATTTGTGGCTCAACAAAGGTAGCAATATGGTTTGGGAGGAGAAGAAGGTATTCGTTGTTGTAAATCCTTTTTGCCAGGATGGGGAACATCTGCTCACAGTAGCGATTGAGAAATCGCGTAGTGTCCTTTGCTGGGAAGGCTTTTTCTTTATCATCAACCTTTATAATCCTCTTAGTTCTTTTTGTTGAGGGTTTAACCGCAGTTGAAGAGGGCTCTGCCACTAATGCTCTTTTTGTTCCTCTTCTTGCTGGTGGTTTGGGAGTAGCTTTCTCTTTTCCTTTCTTGGTGGCCATCCTGAAAGGGAGAAAGAGGAAGTATGTCAAAATGTCAAGGGGTAAAGCAAGGAATATGATGGTATGAGTGGCAATCAATGCACATTAAAGATGAATGAAGTGAACACATGGTCATGACTACATGTGAAAAGTTCATCAAAAGGGAAAAAGCAAGTGCATGTTTGGGTAATTAGATGCAAGATGTTTATTGGCATGCTGGTAAAGGCATGAGTAGCATAGATCAAGCATCACTCGTAACAAACCATCACGTTTGTATTGACAATTATATTCAACGAATAAAATATGAAAGGGGTTTTGTGAAAAACAAGCATTTAATAGTAGAACAGAATAATGTAGAAAAATGCATAAGGCCATTTTGGCTTTTTCACAAACACATAGCATGCATGGTAAAGAAGGTATAGAAAGTATTAAAGTGAACATGCAAGAAACCCTTTAGAAAGGTAGATAATTGCCAAACAATTTTACAACAATTCACAAGCATATAATGAGAAATAATGACTCAAATAAAATTCCAACACCAAGTAAAAAGGAAAAAAGAAAGAAAAAGGAAATATGGATAATGAAAGTAAAAAGAAAAGAAAAGAAGATAACATATAAAAATAAGAAGAATAATAGAAAAGTAAGGGGGGAAGAAGAAAATAAAACCTTGTTAATGGGAGTGAGAGAGAGAGAGAGAGAGAGTAGAAAGTGAGAAAGAAGGAAGAAAGAAGGGATAAAGAAGAAATAAGGAGGGAAAAGAGAAAATAGGATTTAGGGAAAAGAAAGATAAGATAATTGGCAAACCAGGGAAGCTGTGCGGCGCAAGCGACACGGCCATGTGAGGCACGCGATCGCACGACTTGCGCTTATACTAATTGATGCGGTCGCGTCGGTCACGCGGTCGCGTAACCCGTTTCATGCTACTGGCGCGAGGGTAGCCTCGCACTTGCACAACTCTCTGTTCGAAATGTTATTTTTGCCAAATCTGGGGTGACGCGATCGCGTGGGGCAGGCGATCGCGTGAGTGGCCATTAGAAGGAAATGACGCGGTCGCGTCGGTCACGCAGCCGCGTGGGAAGATTTGTGCCATCAGCACCAATCTAGCACCACTCTAGCACAACTTTTGGTCGTACACCCTTTTTACGTCGAGTTCCAGGGCATGCGGCCGCGTGAGTGACGCGGTCGCGTGGGAGGCCAATGTTCCCATTTGACGCGGACGCGTCGGCGACTGGTGCACGAAATTGTGATCTTAGGCAATGGCGCCAAAAACTCTGTACGCACGTCTTAATAAATCGTTTTTCATTCACAACTTCGATACAACTAACCAGCAAGTGCACTGGGTCGTCCAAGTAATAAACCTTACGTGAGTAAGAGTCGATCCCACGAAGATTGTTGGTATGAAGCAAGCTATGGTCATCTTGTAGATCTCAGTCAGGCGGATATCAAATGGTTATGGAGTTTTCGAAAATAATAATAAATAAACAGAGAATAAAGATAGAAATACTTATGTATATCATTGGTGAGAATTTCAGATATGCTTTCGTCCCTCTGAACTTCTGCTTTCCTGCTGTCTTCATCCAATCAATCCTACTCTTTTCCATGGCTGGCTTTATGTAAGGACATCACCATTGTCAATGGCTACTTTTCATCCTCTCTGTGAAAATGGTCTGATGCGCTGTCACTGCATGGCTAATCATCTGGAGGCATCACCGTGGTCAATGGTTGCATCCTATCCTCTTGTGAAAATGGTCCAAATGCTCTGTCACGGCATGGCTAATCATCTGAGGTTCTCGATCATACTGGAATAGGATTCACCCTCCTTTTGCGTCTGTCACTACGCCCAGCACTCGCGAGTTTGAAGTTCGTCACAGTCATTCAATCCCAGAATCCTACTCGGAATACCACAGACAAGGTTTAGACTTTCCGGATTCTCATGAATGCCGCCATCAATCTAGCTTACACCACGAAGATTCTGATTAAGAGATCCAAGAGATAATCATCCAATCTAAGGTGGAACGGAAGTGGTTGTCAGGCACGCGTTCGTGGGGGAATGATGATGATTGTCACGTTCATCACATTCATGTTGAAGTGCGAATGAATATCTTAGAAGCGGAATAAGTTGAATTGAATAGAAAAACAGTAGTACTTTGCATTCATTCATGAGGAACAGCAGAGCTCCACACCTTAATCTATGGAGTGTAGAAACTCTACCGTTAAAAATACATAAGTGAAAGGTTCAGGCATGGCCGAATGGCCAGCCACCATGATCTAAGAACCAGACGTCCCAAGATGAACTAAAAATCATAAGATGTCTAATATAATAGTAAAAAGTCCTATTTATACTAAACTAGTTACTAGGGTTTACAGAGATAAGTAATTGATGCATAAATCCACTTCCGGGGCCCACTTGGTGTGTGCTTGGGCTGAGCTTGAATGTTACACGTGCAGAGGCTCTTTCTGGAGTTGAACGCCAGGTTGTAACGTGTTTCTGGCGTTCAACTCTGGTTCGTGACGTGTTTCTGGCGTTTAACTCCAGACTACAGCGTAGAACTGGCGTTCAACGCCCTTTGGCATCGTCTAAACTCGGCCAAAGTATGGACTATTATATATTTCTGAAAAGCCCTGGATGTTCTCTTTCCAACGCAATTGGAAGCGCGCCATTTTGAGTTCTGTAGCTCCAGAAAATCTACTTTGAGTGCAGGGATGTCAGAATCCAACAGCATCAGCAGTCCTTCTTCAACCTCTGAATCTGATTTTTGCTCAAGTCCCTCAATTTCAGCCAGAAAATACCTGAAATCACAAAAAAACACACAAACTCATAGTAAAGTCCAGAAATGTGAATTTAACATAAAATCTAATAAAAACATCCCTAAAAGTAACTAGATTCTACTAAAAACATACTAAAAATAATGCCAAAAAGCGTATAAATTATCCGCTCATCACAACACCAAACTTAAATTGTTGCTTGTCCCCAAGCAACTGAAAATCAAATAGGATAAAAAGAAGAGAATATACTATAAATTTCAAACTATCAATGAAACATAGCTCCAATCAGATGAGCGGGACTTGTAGCTTTTTGCCTCTTGAATAGTTTTGGCATCTCACTTTATCCATTGAGGTTCAGAATGATTGGCATCTATAGGAACTCAGTGTTCAGATAGTGTTATTGATTCTCCTAGTTCAGTATGTTGATTCTTGAACACAGCTACTTTATGAGTCTTGGCCGTGGCCCTAAGCACTTTGTTTTCCAGTATTACCACTGGATACATAAATGCCACAGACACATAACTGGGTGAACCTTTTTAGATTGTGACTCAGCTTTGCTAAAGTCCCCAATTAGAGGTGTCCAGGGTTCTTAAGCACACTCTTCTTTTGCTTTGGACCTTGACTTTAATCGCTCAGTCTCAAGTTTTCACTTGACACCTTCATGCCACAAGCACATGGTTAGGGACAGCTTGGTTTAGCCGCTTAGGCAAGGATTTTATTCCTTTAGGCCCTCCTATCCACTGATGCTCAAAGCCTTGGGATCCTTTTTATTTACCCTTGCCTTTTGGTTTTAAGGGTTATTGACTTTTTGCTCTTGCCTTTTGGTTTTAAGAGCTTTTGGCTTTTTCTGCTTGCTTTTTCTTTTTCTTTCTATTTTTTTCGCCATTTTTTTTTCTATTTTTTTCTGCAAGCTTTTGTATTCACTACTTTTTCTTGCTTCAAGAATCATTTTTATGATTTTTCAGATTATCAAATAACATGTCTCCTTGTCATCATTCTTTCAAGAGCCAACATATTTAACATTCTTAAACAACTTCAAAAGACATATGCACTGTTCAAGCATTCATTCAGAAAACAAGAAGCATTGTCACCACATCAATATAATTAAACTAAGTTCAAGGATAAATTCGAAACTCATGTACTTCTTGTTCTTTTAAATTAAAACATTTTTCATTTCAGAGAGGTGATGGATTCATAGGACATTCATAACTTTAAGACAAATTTACTAAATACTAATGATCATGTAATAAGACACAAACATGGATAAGCACTTAACATAAAGAAAATGAAAAACAGAGAATGTAAGAACAAGGAATGAATCTACCTTAGTGATGGTGGCGTTTTCTCCTTGAGGAACCAATGATGTCCTTGAGCTCTTCTATGTCTCTTCCTTGTCTTTGTTGCTCCTCCCTCATTGCTTTTTGATCTTCTCTAATTTCATGAAGGATGATGGAGTGCTCTTGATGTTCCACCCTTAATTGTCCCATGTTGGAACTTAATTCTCCTAGGGAGGTGTTGATTTGATCCCAATAGTTTTGTAGAGGAAAATGCATTTGAGGCATCTTTGGGATCTCATGGTGATGAGCTTCATGCATCTCTTGAGCTCCATGAATGGGCTCTCTTGTTTGCTCCATCCTTTTCTTAGTGATAGGCTTCTCTTCCTCAATGGGAATGTCTCCTTCTATGTCAATCCCAGCCGAATTGCATAGATGGCAAATGAGGTGAGGAAAAGCAAACCTTGCCATAGTGGAGGACTTGTCAGCCACCTTGTAGAGTTCTTGAGGTATAATCTCATGAACCTCCACCTCTTCTCCAATCATGATGCTATGGATGATGATGGCCCGGTCTATAGTAACTTCAGACCGGTTGCTAGTGGGAATGATTGAGCGTTGAATGAACTCCAACCATCCTCTAGCTACAGGCTTAAGGTCCAGTCTTCTCAGTTGAACCAGTTTGCCTTTTGAGTCAATCTTCCATTGAGCTCCTTCCACACATATGTCCATGAGGACTTGGTCCAACCTTTGATCAAAGTTGGCTCTCCTTGTGTAGGGGCGTGCGTTCTCTTCCATCATTGGCAAGTTGAACGCCAACCTTACATTTTCTGGACTAAAATCTAAGTAATTCCCCCGAACCATGGTGAGATAATTCTTTGAGTTTGGGTTCTTAATTTGATCATGATTCCTTGTGATCCATGCATTAGCATAGAACTCTTGAACCATTAGAGTTCCGACTTGTTGGATGGGGTTTGTTAGAACTTCCCAACCTCTTCTATGGATCTCATGTCGGATCTCCGAATACTCATTTCTCTTGAGTTTGAAAGGGACCTCGGGGATCACTTTCTTCTTGGCCACAACATCATAGAAGTGGTCTTGATGAGCTTTGGAGATGAATCTTTCCATCTCCCATGACTCGGAGGTGGAAGCTTTTATCTTCCCTTTCCCTTTTCTAGAGAATTCTCCGGTCTTGGGTGCCATCAATGGTAATGGAAAAACAAAAAGCTTATGCTTTTACCACACCAAAGTTAGAATTTTGCTCGCCCTCGAGCAAGAAAAGAAAGAATAGATGAAGAAGAAGAAGAAAATATAGAGGAGAGGAGGGAGAGGTGTATTCGGCCAAGAAGAGAAGAGAGGGTTGTGTGGTGTGAAAATGAGGAAGAATGGAGGGCTATATATAGGGAAGGGAGGGGGTAAGGTTCGGCTATAAAGGTGGGTTTTGGGTGGGAAATTGATTTTGAATTTTGAAGTTAGGTGGAGTTTATGAGGTAGGTTTATGGGGAAGAGTGGATGATGTGAGTGGTGAAGTGGTGATAGGGAAGAGAGATTGAGGTGATTGGTGAAGAGTTTTGGGGAAGAGTGTTTATTGGGAAGAGAGGATGAACATTGAGAAGAGGGAAGAGAGTGAGTGGAGGTAGGTGGGGATCCTGTGGGGTCCACAGATGCTGAGTTGATCCTGTGGGGTCCACAAATCCTGAGGTGTCAAGGATTTGCATCCCTGCACCCATTAGGCCTGTAAAATGCCTTTGCATGCAATTCTGGCGTTTAAACGCCGAATTGATGCTTGTTCTGGGCGTTCAACGCCCAGATGCAGCATATTTCTGGCGTTGAACGCCAGCTAGATGCTTGTTTTTGGCGTTCAGCGCCAGCTCTTCTTCACTGCGCATTTCTGGCGGCTGGACGCCAGGATGCTGCTTGTTTCTGGCGTTCAACGCCAGATCCATGCTCTGTTCTGGCGTTGAACGCCAGCCAGATGCTCCTTACTGGCGTTTAAACGCCAGTAAGATCCTCCTCCAGGGTGTGATTTTTCTTCTGCTATTTTTGATTCCGTTTTCAATTTTATATTTATTTTGTGACTCCACATGATCATGAACCTAATAAAACATGAAATAACAATAAAAATAAAATTAGATAAATAAAAATTGGGTTGCCTCCCAACAAGCGCTTCTTTAATGTCAATAGCTTGACAGTCGGCTCTCATGGAGCCTCACAGATGTTCAGAGCATTGTTGAGGCTTCCCAACACCAAACTTAGAGTTTGGATATGGGAGTTTAACACCAAACTTAGAGTTTGGTTGTGGCCTCCTAACACCAAACTTAGAGTTTGACTGTGGGGGCTCTGGTTGACTCTGTTTTGAGAGAAGCTTATTGTGCCTCTTTTCCATGTTTATAGAAGGATGACCTTGAGTTTTAAACACAAGGGAGTCCTCATTCAATTGAAGGACTAGTTCGCCTCTGTCAACATCAATCACAGCTCTTGCTGTGGCTAGAAAGGGTCTTCCAAGGATGATGGATTCATCCTCATCCTTCCTAGTATCTAGGACTATGAAATCAGCAGGGATGTAAAGGCCTTCAACCTTTACTAACACGTCCTCTACTTGTCCATAAGCCTGTTTTCTTGAATTGTCTGCCATCTCTAATGAGATTTTAGCAGCTTCCACCCAAAGATTCCCAATTTCTCTATTACAGAGAGGGGCATGAGGTTTATCCCTGAACCAAGGTCACACAGAGCCTTTTCAAAGATCATGGTGCCTATGGTACAAGGTATTAGGAACTTTCCAGGATCCTGTTTCTTCTGAGGCAATGTCAGTTGATCCAGATCACTTAGTTCATTGGTGAACAAGGGAGGTTCATCTTCCCAAGTCTCAATACCAAATAATTTGGCATTCAGCTTCATGATTGCACGAAGGTACTTGGTAACTTGCTCCTTAGTAACATCCTCATTCTCTTCAGAAGAGGAATACTCATCAGAGCTCATGAATGGCATAAGGAGGTTTAATGGAATCTCTATGGTCTCTAATTGAGCCTCAGATTCCTTTGGTTCCTCAAAGGGAAACTCCTTATTGATCACTGGACGTCCCAGGAGGTCTTCCTCCTTGGGATTCACGTCCTCCCCTTCTTCCTTGGATTCGGCCAAGATGGTTATATCAATGGCCTTGCACTCTCCTTTTGGATTTTCTTCTGTATTACTTGGGAGAGTACTAGGAGGGATTTCAGTGATCTTTTTACTCAGCTGGCCCACTTGTGCTTCCAAATTTCTAATGGAGGACCTTGTTTCATTCATGAAACTCACAGTAGCCTTAGATAGATCAGAGACTAAGTTTGCTAAATTAGAGGTATTTTGTTCAGAGTTCTCTGTCTGTTGCTGAGTGGATGATGGAAAAGGTTTACTATTGTTAAACCTATTTCTTCCACCATTATTAAAGCCTTGTTGAGGCTTTTGATCCTTCCATTAGAGATTTGGATGATTTCTCCATGAGGGGTTATAGGTGTTTCCATAAGGTTCACCCATATAATTCACCTCTGCTATTGCAGGGTTTTCAGGATCATAAGCTTCTTCTTCAGAAGATGCCTCTTGAGTACTGTTGGATGCAGCTTGCATTCCATTCAGACTCTGAGAAATCATATTGACTTGCTGAGTCAATATTTTATTCTGAGCCAATATGGCATTCAGAGTATCAATTTCAAGAACTCCCTTCTTCTGAGGCGTCCCATTACTCACAGGATTCCTCTCAGAAGTGTACATGAACTGGTTGTTAGCAACCATGTCAATGAGTTCTTGAGATTCTGCAGGCGTTTTCTTTAGGTGAATGGATCCACCTGCAGAAGTATCCAATGACATCTTAGCTAATTCAGACAGACCATCATAGAATATATCCAGGATGGTCCATTCTGAAAGCATGTCAGAAGGACACTTTTTGGTCAGTTGCTTGTATCTCTCCCAAGCTTCATAGAGGGATTCACCTTCTTTTTGTCTGAAGGTTTGAACATCCACTCTAAGCTTACTAAGCTTTTGAGGAGGAAAGAACTTGGCTAAGAAAGCTGTGACCAGCTTATCCCAAGAGTTCAGGCTATCTTTGGGTTGAGAGTCCAACCACACTCTAGCTCTATCTCTTACAGTAAAAGGGAAAAGCATGAGCCTGTAGACTTCAGGATCTACTCCATTAGTCTTAACAGTATCACAGATCTGCAAAAATTCAGTTAAGAACTGAAAAGGATCTTCAGATGGAAGTCCATGAAACTTGCAGTTCTGCTGCATCAGAGAAACTAATTGAGGTTTCAGCTCAAAGTTGTTTGCTCCAATGGTAGGGATGGAGATGCTTCTTCCATGCAAATTGGAATTAGGTGTAGTAAAGTCACCAAGCATTCTCCTTGTATTATTATTATTTTCGGTTGCCATCTCCTCTTCCTGATCGAAAATTTCTGAAAGGTGCTTGCTGGATTGTTGTAATTTAGCTTCTCTTAGTTTCCTCTTCAGAGTCCTTTCAGGTTCTGGATCTGCTTCAACAAGAATGTTCTTGTCCTTGCTCCTGCTCATATGAAAAAGAGGGAACAGAAAAATAATAATAATAGGGATCTTTTTTACCCAGGTATAAAGGTTCCCTTGTGTGAGTAGAAGAAGAAAAGAATGTAATGTAAAGAAGGGAAGAAAAAAACTCGAACACAGAGAGGGAGGTAGTGTTCGAATTTTTGGATGGGAGAGAAGTGTTAGTAGATGAATAAATAAATAGAAGGAGATGAGAGAGAAAGAGGAATTTCGAAAATTATTTTTGAAAAATGGTTAGTGATTTTTGAAAATTAAAATTAAAATTTGAAACAATAAGTTAATTAAAAAGAATTTTTGAAAAAGAGGGAAGATATTTTCGAAAAAGTTAGTTAGTTAGTTGAAACAAATTTGAAAATCAATTTTGAAAAGATAAGAAGATAAGAAGTTAGAAAAGATATTTTAAAATCAAATTTTTGAAAAAGATATGATTTTGAAAAAGATAAGATAAAAAGATATTTTTGAAAAGATATGATTGAAATTAGTTTTGAAAAGGATTTGATTTTTAAAATCACAATTAATGACTTGATTCACAAGAAATCACAAGATATGATTCTAGAACTTAAAGTTTGAATCTTTCTTAACAAGCAAGTAACAAGCTTGAAATTTTTGAATCAAAACATTAATTGATGATGTTATTTTCGAAAATTATGTGATAAAGATAAGAAAAAGATTTTTGAAAAATATTTTTAAAATTTTCGAAAATAACTAAGAAAAATGAAAAAGATTTGATTTTTGAAAAAGATTTTGAAAAAGATAAGATTTTTTTAAATTGAAAATTTGATTTGACTCATAAGAAACAACTAAGTTTTAAAAAGTTTTGAAAAAGTCAACTCAAATTTTCAAAATTTATGAGTGAAAAAAGGGAAAGATATTTTTTTGATTTTTGAATTTTTAATGATGAGAGAGAAAAACATGAAAAAGACTCAATGCATGAAAATTTTGGATCAAAACAATGAATGCATGCAAGAATGCTATGAATGTCAAGATGAACACCAAGAACACTTTGAAGATCAAGATGAACACCAAGAACTTATTTTTGAAAAATTTTTTTATGCAAAGAAAACATGCAAGACACCAAACTTAGAAATCTTTAATGCTTAGACACTAAGAATTCAAGAATGCATATGAAAAACACCATACAACACAAAACAATATAATATGAAGATCAATCAAGAAGGTTTATCAAGAACAACTTGAAGATCATGAAGAACACTATGAATGCATGAATTTTCGAAAAATGCAGAGAATTTTTAGAAAAAATGCAATTGACACCAAACTTGAAATTGACTCAAGACTCAAACAAGAAACACAAAATATTTTTTATTTTTTTATGATTTTGTAATTTTTTTGTATTTTTATTTTATATTTTTCGAAAATTAGTGTGAAAAAGAAAATAAGGATTCCAAAATTTTTAATATGAATTCTAGGAATCTTGCACTCTTATTCTAAAGCTCCAATCTGAGGGTTAGACATGGCTTAATAGCCAGTCAAGCTTTAGGATACAAATCAGGCATGTAACAGCTGATATTCAAATTAACTTGCCTCTATGCTGATGGTTGGAAGCCCCTATCCAAAAGAATTAGACATGAATTTACAGTCAGCCAGGCTTCAACATACTTCATGAAACACTAGAATTCATTCTTAAAAAATTTTAGAATGATTTTCGAAAACAGATGAGAAATTTTTTTGAAAGATTTTTTTTTTGAAAAATTTTTGAAAATAAAACAAAAAGAAAATTACCTAATCTGAGCAACAAGATGAACCGTCAGTTGTCCAAACTCGAACAATCCCCGGCAACGGCGCCAAAAACTTGGTGCACGAAATTGTGATCTCAGGCAACGGCGCCAAAAACTCTGTACGCACGTCTTAATAAATCGTTTTTCATTCACAACTTCGATACAACTAACCAGCAAGTGCACTGGGTCGTCCAAGTAATAAACCTTACGTGAGTAAGGGTCGATCCCACGGAGATTGTTGGTATGAATCAAGCTATGGTCATCTTGTAGATCTCAGTCAGGCGGATATCAAATGGTTATGGAGTTTTTGAAAATAATAATAAATAAACAGAGAATAAAGATAGAAATACTTATGTATATCATTGGTGAGAATTTCAGATAAAGGTATAGAGATGCTTTCGTCCCTCTGAACTTCTGCTTTCCTGCTGTCTTCATCCAATCAATCCTACTCCTTTCCATGGCTGGCTTTATGTAAGGACATTACCATTGTTAATGGCTACTTTTCATCCTCTCTGTGAAAATGGTCTGATGCGCTGTCACTGCATGGCTAATCATCTGGAGGCATCACCGTGGTCAATGGCTGCATCCTATCCTCTTGTGAAAATGGTCCAAATGCTCTGTCACGGCACGGCTAATCATCTGAGGTTCTCGATCATACTGGAATAGGATTCACCCTCCTTTTGCGTCTGTAACTACGCCCAGCACTCGCGAGTTTGAAGTTCGTCACAGTCATTCAATCCCAGAATCCTACTCGGAATACCACAGACAAGGTTTAGACTTTCCGGATTCTCATGAATGCCGCCATCAATCTAGCTTACACCACGAAGATTCTGATTAAGAGATCCAAGAGATAATCATCCAATCTAAGATGGAACGGAAGTGGTTGTCAGGCACGCGTTCGTGGGGGAATGATGATGATTGTCACATTCATCACATTCATGTTGAAGTGCGAATGAATATCTTAGAAGCGGAATAAGTTAAATTGAATAGAAAAACAGTAGTACTTTGCATTAATTCATGAGGAACAGTAGAGCTCCACACCTTAATCTATGGAGTGTAGAAACTCTACCGTTAAAAATACATAAGTGAAAAGTTCAGACATGGCCGAATGGCCAGCCCCCATGATCTAAGAACCAGACGTCCCAAGATGAACTAAAAATCATAAGATGTCTAATACAATAGTAAAAAGCCCTATTTATACTAAACTAGTTACTAGGGTTTACAGAGATAAGTAATTGATGCATAAATCCACTTTCGGGGCCCACTTGGTGTGTGCCTGGGCTGAGCTTGAATGTTACACATGCAGAGGCTCTTTCTGGAGTTGAACGCCAGGTTGTAACGTGTTTCTGGCGTTCAACTCTGGTTCGTGACGTGTTTCTGGCGTTTAACTCCAGACTGCAGCGTAGAACTGGCGTTCAATGCCCTTTTGTGTCATCTAAACTCGGCCAAAGTATAGACTATTATATATTGCTAGAAAGCCCTAGATGTCTACTTTACAACGCAATTTGAAGCGCGCCATTTTGAGTTCTGTAGCTCCAGAAAATCCACTTTGAGTGTAGGGAGGTCAGAATCCAACAGCATCAGCAGTCCTTCTTCAACCTCTGAATCTGATTTTTGCTCAAGTCCCTCAATTTCAGCCAGAAAATACCTGAAATCATAGAAAAACACACAAACTCATAGTAAAGTCCAGAAATTTGAATTTAACATAAAAACTAATAAAAACATCTCTAAAAGTAACTTGATTCTATTAAAAACATACTAAAAACAATGCGAAAAAGCGTATAAATTATCCGCTCATCAGTGACGCAATCGCGTGGGGCGATTTGTGCCACTGGCACGCCTCCAGCCACGCTCTTGCATGACTCTCTGTTCGTTTTATTATTTCCTCCCATCTTCTGCGACGCGGACGCGTCAATGAGGCGATCGCGTCGCGTGAATTTTTTTTTTTAAAAAAAAAAATAAAAGTATGTAAATGCAGATGCACGAAATGTATTAATAAAGAGAAGAGTTATTGAATAGAGAAAACTAAGAGTAAAGAAAAGAACGATCATACCATGGTGGGTTGTCTCCCACCTAGCACTTTGCTTTAACGTCCGTAAGTTGGACGCTCCACTAGCTCAGGCTTCGGCTATGTGGGGATCTTCCAAGAGGAAGATCTCGAGCTCCTTGTTTTTCTTCAGCTTCTCGCCATGGTACAGCTTCAACCGATGGCCATTAACTTTGGTAAGTTCAGAGCTTGAAGGATGGCTTAGGTGATAAACTCCGTATGGTTCAGCCTTCTCTACTCTGTATGGACCTTCCCATCTTGATCTCAACTTGCCTGGCATGAGCCTTAGTCGAGACTTGTAAAGGAGGACTAAGTCCCCAGGTTGGAACTCTTTTCTCTTGATGTGCTGATCATGTACAGCCTTCATCTTCTCCTTGTATAGTCTTGAGTTCTCATAAGCTTCTAGGCGAAGGCTTTCCAGTTCTTGCAGTTGCAACTTCCTTTCAGCTCCAGCTTTTTCAATTCCCATGTTGCACTCCCTTACTGCCCAAAAGGCTTTGTGCTCTATTTCAACAGGGAAATGACAAGCTTCTCCATAAACTAAGCGGAAAGGACTCATCCCAATGGGTGTTTTGTATGCTGTTCTGTATGCCCAGAGTGCATCTTGTAGCCTGGTGCTCCAGTCTCTTCTATGAGGTTTGACTATCTTCTGCAAGATACGCTTTATCTCTCTGTTTGACACCTCGGCTTGCCCATTAGTTTGAGGATGGTAGGCTGTTACAACCTTATGAATTATCCCATGCTTCTTCATTAATCCTGTTAGTCTCCTGTTACAAAAATGGGTGCCTTGATCGCTCACGATTTCTCGTGGTGATCCAAAGCGAAAAATAATGTGGTTTCTCACAAAGGAAACAACAGTGTTAGCATCATCAGTGCAGGTAGGAATTGCTTCCACCCATTTGGAAACGTAATCCACAGCTAACAATATATAAAAATAACCATTAGAATTTGGAAATGGACCCATGAAGTCAATGCCCCAAACATAAAAAATTTCATAGAAAAGCATAATTTGTTGAGGCATCTCATTCCTCTTGGATATATTACCAAATTTTTGGCATGGGAAACAAGATCTACAAAATTCAGCAGCGTCTCTAAAAAGTGTAGGCCACCAGAATCCACAGTCTAAGAATTTTCTAGCTGTTCTTTGAGGGCCAAAATGTCCTCCACTCTCAGATGAGTGACAGGCCTCTAAGATGGACTGGAATTCTGATTGAGGCACACACCGTCTAATTACCTAGTCAGTGCCACATCTCCATAAATATGGGTCATCCCATATATAATATTTAGACTCGCTTTTCAGCTTGTCTCTTTGATGCTTAGAAAAGTTTGGAGGAAAGGTGCGGCTAACTAGATAATTAGCTACAGGTGCATACCAAGGGACTACCTCAGATACTGCTTGCAGGTTATCAAATGGGAAATTATCAGCTATAGGAGTGGGGTCATCTGTAATGTGCTCAAGGCGACTCAAATGGTCTGCCACTAAATTTTGGTTACCACTCCTATCCTTAATTTCTAAATCAAATTCTTGTAATAGTAGTATCCAACGTATAAGCCTCGGTTTGGACTCCTTTTTAGCTAATAGATACTTTAGAGCTACGTGGTCCGAGTACAATACTACCTTCGTACCAAGTAAATAGGCTCTGAATTTATCCAGAGCAAAAACAATAGCAAGAAGCTCTTTCTCAGTAGTAGTGTAATTGGACTGAGCGGTATCTAAAGTTTTAGACGCATAAGCAATAACAAAGGGGTCCTTACCTTCACGCTGAGCCAGTGCTGCTCCTACTGCATGGTTGGAGGCATCGCACATTATTTCAAATGGCTGGCTCCAGTCTGGTCCTCTCACAATTGGAGCTTGAGTCAGGGCGGTCTTCAGCTTATCAAACGCTTGTTTACAATCCTCACTGAACTCAAACTCAATATCTTTCTGCAGTAGCCTAGATAAGGGAAGTGCTACCTTACTGAAGTCCTTAATGAATCTCCTGTAAAAACCTGCATGGCCAAGGAACGAACGAACTTCCCTCACAGAAGAGGGGTAAGGTAAACTGGAAATAACATCCACCTTTGCTGGATCTACAGAAATGCTAGTATTAGACACAATATGTCCTAATACAATACCTTGTTTTACCATAAAGTGACATTTTTCAAAATTTAATACAAGGTTTGTACTGACATATCTATCTAATACTCTAGATAATCCATCTAAGCAAAGGCTAAAGGAATCGCCATATACACTAAAATTATCCATAAAAACTTCCATACAGTCCTCAATAAGATCAGAGAAAAGACTCATCATGCACCTTTGGAAGGTAGCTGGTGCATTGCACAAGCCAAAGGGCATTCTCTTGTAAGCATAAGTCCCAAAAGGACATGTGAAAGTAGTCTTTTCCTGATCTCCAGGAGCTATATGAATCTGGAAATAACCTGTGTAACCATCTAAAAAACAATAATGTGATTTACCTGATAGGCGATCTAGCATTTGATCAATGAATGGAAGAGGATAGTGATCCTTACGAGTGGCCTGGTTGAGGCATCTGTAGTCAATACAGACCCTCCAAGCGTTCTGAACTCTGGTTGCAATGAGATCTCCATGCTCATTTTTTATTGTAGTGACTCCAGACTTCTTGGGCACCACTTGTACTAGGCTTACCCATTCACTGTCTGAAATGGGGTAGATGATATCTGCCTCTAGTAGTCTGGTCATTTCCTTCTTGACAACCTCTAAGATAGTGGGGTTCAGTCTTCTCTGGGGTTGACAGACAGGTCTTGTTCCCTCTTCTAAAAATATCCTATGCTCACAGACTTGAGGGTTGATGCCTACTATGTCTGCAAAACTCCAACCAATTGCCTTCTTGTGCCTCCTCAGCACACTAAGTAACTGCTCTTCCTGTTGAGAAGTGAGTTCCCTTGCAATGATAACTGAAAACTTCTGCTCGTCTTCAAGGTAAGCATATTTGAGGTGTGGAGGAAGGGGTTTTAATTCTAACTTCTGATCATGGTCAGGCTCTGGGTTGTCTGGAGCTGGTAACAATGGTAAAGCACTATCATTGTCCTCTGAGAATGTCCCTACACTTGGACCTTGTCCTATGTACTTCTCTTCAAACTCCTCCTGGTGAACTTCAGCCACGGTTTCATCTATGATGTCACACTAGAGGATAGAATGATCCTCCGGAAGATGCTTCATAACTCCATTCAGATTGAAGATTACTACTCGGCCATCTATTTCAAAAGGGTATGTTCCTGAAAAAGCATCTAATTTGAACTTCGAGGTCTTCAGGAATGGTCTTCCGAGTAGGATTGATGATGGCTTCTCTGAATCATTTTGGGGCATCTCCAGGATATAAAAATCAATGGGAAATGTGAGCCCCTTAATGCCCACTAATACATCTTCAGCAACTCCAGCCACTGTAATAATGCTTTTATCTGCTAACACAAAACGAGCTGCCGACCTTTTTAAGGGAGGGAGCCTCAAAATATCATATATAGACAAAGGCATTATACTCACACATGCTCCTAAATCACACATGCAGTCAGAAATTACCACACCACCAATAGTACAATTCACCATACATGGACCTAGGTCACTACACTTTTCAGGTAAACCTCCCATTAAAGCAGATATGGAACTACCTAAAGGAATAGTTTCTAATTCATTAATTTTGTCTTTATGTATACATAAATCTTTTAGAAACTTGGCATATTTACGTACCTGTTGAATAATATCAAAAAGAGGAACAGTTACCTCAACCTTTTTGAATATTTCTACTATTTTGAGGTCAGGTTCCAGCTGCTTCCTAGGCTTCCTTGCAAGTTGTGGAAATGGAATGGGAGTGGTGTCTTCTGTAGTGTCTGCACCCTGTGGTGCTTCCTCCTGTGGTTGAACTTCTTCTTTTTTAGCCATGTCCTGTATGTCCTCTTCCTCTTCAACATCTTCTATTTCCACTACCTCTTCAGCTGAGGCGTGTTCTGGTGGGTTTGGCTCCTCCTGATTCCTCTCCTGCAGTGTGGTTCCGGACCTTAGGGTGATGGCATTAATGCCACCCTTTGGATTGGGTAATGGTTGAGAGGGAATTCCACTGGAGCTCAAAGGCTGGTTATTTGAGTTATTCATTGATCCAATTTGTGAGACAAGAGCTTGCAAAGTAGAGTTAAGACCATTTAGTGTAGCATAAAGGTTATTTTCCATGGTTTATTGTCTTCGATCAATAGATTGTAGTAAGCCATCATTAGAAGATGAAGAAGGATATGTAATTTGAGAGGTCTACCGTTGGGTATTCTGTGGTCCTTGGGATTGCCTCAGGTGAGGTGCTCTGTAAGGCTGGTTCTAGTTCTGCTGCCTGTTGTTGTTGTTATTCCACCTCTGATTTCCCTGATTGTCTCTGCCTCCTCTATTATTGTTGTCCCTCCAATTCTAGTTAGAATTGTCCTGCCATCCATGGCTGTAATTGCCACCTTGATTGTACCCTTGGTTGGGGCGGTCATAAAAGTTATAAGTGGCTGCCACGGTGTTGTCCTCCTACTGGAGATGCGGACATTCGTCAGTATAATGGCTATAATCATAGAGAGTCTCAGATTCATCAGTATTATTGAAGCGCTCCCAGTATTCATAGAGAGTCTCAGATTCGTCCTGAACAATCATGGAAATATTTTTCCTCAGTTTATCAGTAATTTCAGCTGGAAAGAACTTTTCCAAAAATTCTCTTCTAAGTGTATCCCAGTTGGATACAGTTGCTGCGGGTTGAGTGTAGTACCACTCTCTTGCCTTTCCCTCAAGAGAAAATGGGAAAGCTTTCAACAAAATTGAAGTTTCATTTGCACCATCACGCCTGACAGTAGAACAGGCTGCTTGAAAATCTCTCAGGTGCTTGATAGGCTCATGAACAGGTAAGCCATGAAACTTGGGCATCAAATTGAGCAGTGCGGTCTTTATTTCAAAGTCTGTAGTCACTGCTGGGTGATGCGCTTGAAACGGTTGCATTGTAAAATCAGGGGCTCCAGCCTCCTGGATAGTAACTCTCCTAGGTTCTGCCATGTCACCTACACGTAAATCAACCGAATCAGTAGAACGGGGGCTGGTTTCTTCCTCAAATGACGTTTCAGATCCGCCCTCAGAGAGGACTAACCGACGCCGATCTTGCCTTATTCGTGAAATAGTTCTTTCAATCTCAGGATCGAATACTGGCAAGCTTGGATCAGGAAGTGAACGCGTCATCTAGCGAAAGAAAAAAGCAGCTCATAGTAGCAAGATAAAATAAAATGCAAATAAATAAATTCCAATTAATAACTTTAGCACTCTATTGCAACTCCCCGGCAACGGCACCAAAAATTGACGTGGCGGAAATTGGCGAGTCAAGAATTGTTATAAGATATGCGTTGCAAGTATAGTTCTCAACTAACCAGAATTCCGCTTATCAATTTAGAAGGTTGTCACAAGAATTAAAATTAAAATACTAGGAGTATGAATCCCAGGTCGTCTCCCAACGAGTTGTAGAAAAGGTGTGCTATTTTATTAATTAAATGTTTTCAAAATGGTTTGAGTTGAATAAACAGGAAATTAAATTAGAGAAATTAAACAATTTATATAAAAGCCTTGACTGGGAGTAGATTAGTTGGAAGCCCTATTCTTGTTGCAGTACTCTCAAGATTAATTGATAATTGAAGGTTGTTCTATTTTGTTATCCATTACTAGGTAAGGGAAAGTCAAACAAGTTGGAATGCTGTTTCTATTCACAAGTTCCAATCCGCTCGATTGAAAAGGATTAGTGTCAGTGATTAGAGAGCATTCCAACAATAAACCCAATTACAATTTTTCTTTTAAGCATCCCAACTCAAGGGTTCCTTTCAATCAACTCCCCATCAAGTTAGGGAACTACTCGCTCATTGTGAATGTAGAACTCATAACATAGGAAAGGGAATTAAAGAAAGACATGATAAATAAAACTCAAAGGAATCAATTAAAAATAAAAGTAATTCTTGTATTAATAAATTCTAAAATAATCCAATAGTAAAATTGAGTAAATTAAAGGACATGGAAGAGTAAAGCCAGGTAAAGAAAATGAACTAGAATAACGAAGTCTTGATGAGGTAATAACTCTTCTCAATATCCCAATGCAAAGAGCAATAGAAAATAAAAATCCTAAGAACTATGAATGTGTAGAGAGAAAACCTAGAGGGGGTGTAAAACTAGATCTAAAAACTAAAATTTATGTAGAATGAATGTTGTCGTTGGTTTCTGCATGTTCTCTGGCTCTAGTCTACTTTTCCAGGCTGAAAACTGGGTCAAAACAGGGCCCAAAATCGCCCCCAGCGAATTCTGCAGATTATGCAGATCGCGCACGTCACGCGATCGTGTCATTCATGCGGACGCGTCATTCGGCGTTTTGCTTTGCCACGCGGGCGCGTCATTCACGCCTCTGCGTCACTTGTGCTATTCCAATCCGCACGGTCGCGTGAGCCATGCGGCTGCGTGACTGCGATTTCCTCTCTTTCGCGCGGTCGCGTGAGCCATGCGGCCGCGTCACTTCTCGCTAGTCATCTCCTTAATTTCTTGTGTTCCTTCCATTTTTGCAAGCTCCCTTTCCAATCTCCAACTCATTCATGCCCTATAAAGCCTGAAACATTTAACACACAGATCACGGCATCGAATGGAATAAAGGAGAATTAAAATACATAATTAAAAGTCTCCTAGGAAGCAAGTTTTTAATCATGTAATAATTTTATGAAGGAAATATAAATGTATGCTAATCATATGAATAAGTGGGTAAAGATCATGATAAAACCACACAATTAAACACATTATAAACCATAAAATAGTGGTTTATCAGAAGGTTCAAAACCTTTACATCCCTGTTGATTTCATAATCCTAAATTCTGGGGAGAAAAAGGATGAATCTATCATCCTTGGAAGACCTTTCCTAGCTACAGCCAAGGCCGTGATTGATGTAGTTAGAGGACATCTAGTCCTGCAATTAGATGAGGACTATCTTGTGTTCAAGGTTCATAAACCTCATTCTACTTTAGTTGAAGGAAGCACTATTAACAAACATGAAGTGCTTCAACCACTCCTCTCAGTACAGAGCCAGACACCAATTCTAAGTTCGGTGTGGGGTAACCATCATCAAGCTCTAAGAGGAATGGCAGTAAGAAAGTGCCCGAGTGCTGGAGGGATAAGAAAATCCCCACTGAATGCCTCTTACCTGGCATGAGAGTTATCTTGACTGACAACCAGGTCATTCCACACACAGTGAACAAGATCCTGTCTCTAGAGCATGTGGAGCTCATCCATGAGAGCATAGGCAAGAAGTTCACTATAAGGAGTGAAATTCTGAGCCCCTATTCATCTCCGTAAGGAGCTAACTGTCAAGCTAGTGACGTTAAAGAAGTGCTTGTTGAGAGGCAACCCAACCATAATTAAAGCCATTTCTATATATCAGTTTAATTTTTATATTTGTTTAAGTTTGTGATCTTGTTCAGTAGTTAGAATAGAAATAGAAACAGTCAGAGCCAGAAATAGAACACCCTGGAGCAAGTACCTTGCTGGCGTTGAACACTAGACAAGGGAGTCAGAGTGGGCGTTCAATGCCCATGAAGAGCAGCATTGCTGGCGTTGAACGCCAGCCAGGGAGCATGAAGCTGGCGTTGAACGCCAGCTAGGAGGCAGAGACTGGGCGTTCAACGCCCCAACAGAGGCACAGACCTGGCATTGAACGCCAGGAAGGAGGCCCCCAATGTGTGTTCAACGCCCTAGGAGGAGCGTATGGCTGGCGTTGAACGCCAGCCAGGAGCAGGAGCTGGGCATTCAACGCCTACAAGGGAGCAGGGAATTCAACTTCCCTAGCCTCCCAGGATTAGTGGGTCCCATAGAATCTCCACCTACCCCCACCTTCTTCTCTCTCTTACTTACACTCTTCCCCATAAACCCTTAACCAATCACATCCATATCTCTTCCCAAAATCATCATAACTCCCACCAACCCCCACCCACTTCAAATTCAAAATCTCCCACCCAATTCCACCCCACCATTCGAACCCTATCCCATCCCACCCCTGTAAATAACCCCTTATACTAGCTCTCTAACACACACTTCATACACTAAAGCCCCACTTGGCCGAATCCTTCTCTCCCCCTTTCTCTACCCCTTCTCTTTTTCTTCTACTCTTTTCTTCATATTTTGCTCGAGGACGAGTAAAGCTTTTAAGTTTGGTGTTGGAAAAGCCTTGTTTTTTGCTTTCCATTCACACTTATGGCACCTAAAGTCGGAGAATCCTCTAGAAAGAGAAAAGGAAAAGCAGTTGCTTCTACCTCCGAACTGTGGGAGATGGAGAGATTCATAACCAAAGCTAATCAAGACCACTTCTATGAAGTAGTGGCAAAGAAGAAGGTGATTCCTGATGTCCCCTTTAGGCTAAAAAAGAATGAGTACTCAAAGATCTGACAAGAAATCCGGAGGAGAGGTTAGGAAGTCCTAACCAATCCTATTCCGAAAGTTGGAATCTTGATGGTACAAGAGTTCTATGCCAATGCATGGGTCTTGAAAAACCATGATAAAAGCATGAACCTACATCCCAAAAATTTGCATACCATGGTCCGAGGGCATCTCTTAGATTTGAGCCCGGAAAGTGTAAGGTTGGCGCTCCATTTGCCAATAATGCAAGGAGACCCACACCCTTACACTAGGAGAGTCAATTTTGATCAGAGGTTGGACCAAGTCCTTTCAGATATTTATGTGGAAGGAGCTCAGTGGAAGAGGGATGCTCAAGGCAAGCCTATCCAACTAAGAAGGCTTGACCTCAAGCCAGTAGCTAGAGGATGGTTGGAATTTATCCAACGCTCTATCATTCCTACTAGCAATCGGTCAGAAGTGACCATTGACAGAGCCATCATCATTCATTGCATCATGATTGGAAGTGAGGTGGAGGTACATGAGGTAATACCTCAAGAATTGTACAAGAAAGCTAAAAAGCCTTCCACCTTAGCAAGGGTGGCATTCCCCCACCTTATCTGTCACCTATACAATTCAGCTAGAATTGTCATAAAAGGAGACATCCCCATTGATGAGGACAAGCCCATCACTAAAAGAAGGATGGAGCAAACAAGAGAGCCTACACATGCACCTCCACAAGAGCGTGTGGAGTTGCATCAACAAGAAATTCCTGAGATGCCTCAAGGGATGCATTTTCCTCCCCAAGGCTATTGGGACCAATTGCATACTTCTCTAGGAGAATTGAGCTCCAACATAGATCAACTAAGGATGGGACATCAAGAACACTCCACTATCCTCCATGAAATAAGAGAAGATCAAAGAGTCGTGAAGGAAGAATAACAGAGGCAGGGGTGTGACATAGAAGAGATCAAGTGGTCCATTGGCTTCTCTAGAGGGAGCAGCAGTCGCCGTCACTAAGGTGGATCCGTTCCTTTTATCACCTGTTTGCTTATGTTATTTTTTCTGTTTTCCATGTATTTTATCTTATTGTCTGTTTCTAGTGCATGATCATCTTTATGTCTTAAAGCTATGAAATATTCCATGCATCTATCAGCTTGCTTAAAAGAAAATTTTAATTGAAAAACAAAAGTGAGATACATGAATTTCGAGTTATATATTAAGAATAGTTCAATTATTTGATGTGGTGGCATTATTTTTGCTTTCTGAATGTATGAATGAACAGTGCATATTTGATGTTGGAGTTAAGAATGTTGGCTCTTGAAAGAATGATGATAAAAGTGAAGTATTATTGATGATCTGAGAAATCTAAAAATTGATTCTTGTAGCAAGAAAAAGCAACAAAAAGAAAGAAACGAAAAAAAAGCAGCAGAAAAAGAAAAAAACAGAAAAATCCAATAGCTCTTTAAACCAAAAGGCAAGAGCAAGGATCCAAGGCTTTGAGCATCAATGGTTAGGAGGGCCTAAAAGAAATAAAATCTTGGCCTAAAAAGTTCAAATGAACTCCTCCCCTAACTATATGCTTGTGGTGTGAAGGTGTCAAGTGAAAAGCTTGAGACTGAGCAGTTAAAGTCGTGATCCAAAGCAAAAAGAGTATGCTTAAGAACTCTAGACAACACTGGCTGGGGATTCTAGCATAGATAAATCACATTCCTAAGGGGTTCACCCAGTTAAGTGTCTGTGGCGTTTATGTATCCGGTGGTAATATTGAAAAACAAAGCGCTTAGGGTCACGACCAAGACTCTAAAGAAGCTGTGTTCAAGAATAAAAAAGAACTAAACTAGGAGAATCAATAATATCATCTAGTTCCTAAAGACGCCAATCATTCTGAGATTCAAAGGAAAGTGAGATGCCAAAACTATTCAGAAGCAAAAAGCTACTGGTCTCGCTCATCTAATTGAAAATGAGCTTCATTGAGAACTCTGAGATTTATTGTATTCTTCTTTTCTTTTTAATCCTACTTTGTTTTTGGTTGCTCGGGGACAAGCAACAGTTTAAGTTTGGTGTTCTGATGAGCGGATATTTTATACGCTTTTTGGCATCATTTTCCAATAGTTTTTATTATGTGTTGTTTAAGTTTTATTAAATTTTCATAGGTTTTAGTGAAAAATTCATATTTTTAGATTCTACTTTGAGTTGTTGTGTTTTATGTTGATTTCAGGTATTTTCTGATTGAAATTGAGGTGTTTTGGCAAAGTCTGATTCAGAGACAAAGAAAGGACTGCAGATGCTGTCAGAATCTGACCTCCATGCACTCGAAAGAGCATTTCTAGAGCTACAGGCATCCAAATGGTGCGCTCTTAATGGCTATGGAAAGCTAACATCCAGGGCTTTCCTGAAATATATAACAGTTTATACTTTGTTTTGGAAATAAAGGCCCAAAACTGGCATTCAACGCCAGCCACCACCCCCATTCCTGGCGTCCAACGCCCAAAGGAGAGTAGCTGGCATCCAACGCCCATTCAGGGCTCCAAAGCTAGCATTGGATGCCTAAAAGGGAGCATTATCTCGTGGCTTCACTCAAACTCAGCCCAAACACTCACCAAGTGGGCCCGAAAAGTGGATTTTCACACTACAAGACTAGTTTATCTTATTTCTGTAATTCTTAGTTAGCAGATTAGTATATATAGGAGGAGATCACCCTTGTTTAGGATCTTCTTCTTCCCCCACTTTATTTTCGAACATCATATTGTACAGTATGAGTCACTAACCTCCTAAGTTTAAGGTTAGGAGCTCTGCTGATTCTTATGAATTAATAATATCACTATTCTACTTCAATCTATGTTTGATTCTATTCTAAGATGTATCTTCGTTCTTCATCCTAATGGATTGAGAGTGTAACTTGACCGTCATCCCTATTCACATGGGTTCTTGCGAATCCTTGATGGGATAGTATTGAATCACAAGCTTGATTATACATCTCTTAGACGGCTAATCCACGGCTTCGTTGGGAACTTCTCGAGACATCAGTTCAGCCGAGGTGTGGAGCGATTAGGATCTTTGTGGTATAGGCTAGAACCAAAGGAGCAGCGTTCTCTGATCTGGAAGATCTGACCTTGTCTGTGCCATTTTGAGTAGGATCACCTAGGAAGTGGACTGCTAGAGCTTCACCCCCATTCAGATTGGATGACCGTTGACCCAGCGTTTGATCTGAAGCAGAGGAGATTAATGACTGTTGACTCGGCGTTAATCATTTACAGCCTGCATGGAATGAATCAAACAGAAGTTAGAGTAGATGGTAAGAAAAGTTGATCCAGAAGAAAGAAGCATCTCTGAAGTCTCAACCGTTCTCATACCATTGAATTCCCACCTATCTAGTAACGTTTTATTTATTTATCTTTTTTATGCGTTTTCTCGTGACAACTATATTTTCTATCCACCTGACTAAGATTTGCAAGATAACCATCGCTTGCTCAAACCAACAATGCTCATGGGATCGACCCTCACTCACCTGAGGTATTACTTCGACGACCCGGTAAACTTGCCGGTCTATCTATTTCATGATTGAGTTATTCGTTCTTCATTCTTTAAAGAATTAGTAGTATTGGAAGGTATGATAATCCCATTTTGAATTCTCTTATTACTTTGGAAAAATTAAAATCCGAATTATAGCTTGAAAACTCTTTTACATGACTTTTTGAATTCGACTAAGAATAGTGTTTCAATTAGTGTGTGACATCACATGATTTTCAATCACTCTAATTTTGAATACGTGACATATAATTCGGATTAGAATAATTTTTGAAAATTTGTTTTCTTGTAAGCTTCAATCGGATAGGACTAGTTTAAATACGTGACATATAATTCGACCTAAGGACTACTTTTGAATCTTATTAGAAACCGAATCGGTTTGTCTACTCAACCTCTTCAATTGATCAATTGACCAAGAAATTGGCTATTGGTTAATTGAAGAGAAACTAAGGAACTAAGGAATTAGAAATTAGTTCATCATGAAAAGATCTTTGCACACTTTAAGATAGATAAACAAGATTTGATTTTTCTAGAACTTAAACATGTCCGAATCAACTGACCCTTGCCATCATTGTCTTCTCTCAATCAACATTCAAGTTCACTGTCTCTTAAGCATTCAAACACTCAAGGTTCCAAACAAGACACAATCTTGCCCTCATGAATCCAGGTTTTGTTGATCAAATTAGATTTTCAATCCGATATTTGTTTGCTCAGTCCTTTAATTTTTGTGGGAATAATATTCACTCACTATGGTATTATTTGAGTGATCTGGTATATTTGTCGATATCCGTAAACTTTAATTTTCACTCATCAAATTACATTTAAATTGCATGAATCCTTTTAATAAATAGGGACAATTTCACAGACATTTTGAACTTTAACTCAATATATTGATTACTTTTCTGATCTATTATTATTTCTTATCAAGGGCCATTGTTTGATATTCACATATATATTATGCATAAGAACTTTTCTTTTCCTACAAGAGACAAAAAAGCCAGTAATAATTAAGTTGTGAGATTTTTTATTTACAAGTCATATAAAGATTTTTATTAAGATCGTCAAGATTTGGCTACAATAATAAAATGATGTTCTATATGCATAAATGTTGACCTTTCGAAATGTTCTTTTTATAGATGATGATTCATTTATCTTTGATATATTCGGATAAATTGTATTAATGTATGAACTTTTATATATGTTTGGGAGTCTTTTGCTTGTAGGAATAAAATACTCTCGGAGAATAAAAAGAAACAAATATAATATATACACACTTGGGAAGAATTTATTGTAATTTTAACATACTAACAGTTTTTTTTTTTTATATAAAAAGTAGATAGATTTAAATTCGTGATCTCTTAGATAAATTTAAAAAAAATATTTCATTGGCTTTAATAAACTAACAATTGTACTTATATTTGTAATCATTTTTATGGAACATAAAATTTTTTATTAGGTGATTACTAGGTACTTGGACTAAATTTTTATTAGATGGAACCATGCCGTCTCATGATCCTTCTTTCTCACATGATTGACTGTTGGAGAAAATTAGGTGATAATCTCAGTATTTAGGTTGATGGAAAGAGGAACACTCCAACAAATGCGCGTAGTACCGTTAGAATTATTGCTGGATTATTGTCGAAATATTCTACACAAATTTGTAAAATTTAATTTTTCCAATAGTGACCATCAAATTGTCTATTTTGACATTAGATTTTACACTAAAATAAGGTGCAAAATTCATGTAATTAGCGTAAAATATTATTGCTAGAAAAGATAGTAAAATTACTGAATGAAACACGCTTTTTACTTAAATAGTTGCACATTATTGTCGGATTATTTTGACAGTAAATCTGACGCAAATAAAGACCCTAAATTTATTAATTTTTTTTCACTTTGTAACATCCTTATTATCAGAATGTCCCGCTTTCGACTGCGTTATTCTAATAGAGCGGATGACATTAGATCTGACACTAAAATAAGGTGCAAAATTCATGTAATTAGCGTAAAATATTATTGCTATAAAAAGATAGTAAAATTACTGAATGAAACACGCTTTTTACTTAAATAGTTGCACATTATTGTCGGATTATTTTGACAGTAAATCTGACGCAAATAAAGATCCTAAATTTATTAATTTTTTCTCACTTCTGTAATATCTTTATTATCAGAATGTCCCGCTTCTGACTGTGTTATTCTAATAGAGGGGATATTATGACGACTACTATTATAATAATAATAATAATAATAATAATAATAATAATAATAATAATAATAATAATAATAATAATAATAATAGTCACACACACATAAAAATAGTCTCTCTCACACACACACACACACATGTATGTATACAAGGATCCTTTGAACAAGTAACTTACAAACGTTAATCATCATTACAGTCATGACTCCTATCCCTCTTTACAAAAATATAAATCTCAATAATAAAGCGAGGAAAAAGATATCTATGAAAATACAACCATAAAGCGCAGAGATCACGTCATAAGCTTCCTCATCATAAATCTCAATGTGTATTTGCCAAAATCCGACACATTCGAAGGCTATCCCGAATATTGTCTCTCATGTGTATTCAGGGATATAATGTCCACCACACTTTCAGGATATAGTGCCCGCCACACTTCTACACACTTCTATCAAGGATATAGTACCTGACACACTCTGGGGATATCGGGCCCAACACACTTTTCTCAACTGGATATAGTGCATATGCACGCTCTCAGGATATAGTGTCCTATATACTTTTCATTCATAATCACTTCATAGGTTAACGAACCAAACTTTCATAATCCTCAATTTCAATTTCATTCTTAAGTTGAAAATATTTTCAAAGGACCTGGAAATCATTTCGTTTTGCTGAATCAAATTCAAATACTTCAAGTTCTCTAAAACACCTCAAAACTTTTCTTCAAAGTGTCAAAAACTCCTTTATTCTCAAATACACGTTTACATAACTTTTTTTCATTAACATCCTCAAAATATAAATAAAATCAATTCGTTAAAACTCATTTTCACGTAAACCAAAATTTCCGAACTAACTTCAAAGCCATTTCAAGTTTAAATCTCTTTCAAAAGACTAAAAAATCATCCTGTTTGCAATTCAAAATCTTAACTGAAACAACATAACCATTTATTCTTTAATAATACTTTAAAATTCACTAAAACGCCTCAAAACATACTCTTTTTTTTTGTAAAAATAAAAATCAAATAAAATAGTTCCTTAATCAAATTAACCAAAATAAAACTTCTAACTTCTCATAAATATTTCGGCAACATCTCCTTTAAAACTCGGACTTTCGCCACCCTTCAAGGGTCCCATCCAAACTATTTCTCAAATCCTTCTCAACCATTTCCAAATGTCAAACCATTCTAAATATCAAATCATCTTCAATATCAAATCATTTTCAATATCAAACCATCTCTCAATCCTTTCCAATGGGTTCAAAACCAAATTATTTCTCAATAAAAAAAATCAAATTTCCAAATCAAGCTTTTATTAACTACTACAATGCCAATTCAACAATAAAAAATAGCCACAATCCAACCATCATCATAACAACTTTAACCCAAGCACAAAACCTAACTCCATTAGTTAATTACTTATCACGTTTCAAGTTCACAATCAATACAGTATTATCAGGCAACCACTTCAGCAACAACCAAATAAACATCTTAAATCGATTAATAAACCAACCAAGCAAGTAATTACATTCATCTAATGTAACACAATTCAACCCATAAGACTTACGAAATCACAAAAGTACTTTTTTTGCATTAATATCGACTTGTAATAATTCTTGAAAGTAAACTGAGTTTAAGTAAAAGCCCCGACCTAGAATAGTCAAAACCTGAAAGCTATAAAACATGTTTAAACCCTTTTTCTCCCGGCCCGTAGTAGCGGCAACACTTTCGACCACTCTCGCAGTAGCAAGAGCCATCAAACGCCGCATGCATTCATAGTAACTCCACCCTAAGACATTAACAACGTAAAATCCTCAACAAACTATAACAGAGCACTAATGGTGAAGGTTCCAGAATAAGAAAACTTACTGTATTCAGAGAAGAACCAAAGAATATACTAACAGCGACTTCAGTGGCAACTTACGGAGATGTCACATCATTTTTCGGTGACCAGAGGCACGGTGGCGTAGCCCGTAGCAATGACGGCAGCAAAACAGCGACCCCAACGACACCATGTAACTTGCCAACGACTATGGCAGCGGTAGCAACGTTTCTTCTCTCCCTCGCGAGCTCCTCGGTGGCGGTTCCAACCCACTGCGATGACGATGACGCTTCCCACAGCAAGCCCTAGTAATGGCGGCAACGACGGACCTTGGTGACAATGGTGGCGGCGTTGAGGTCGAATCCATCTTCTTCTCCGTCACACATTTCTCTCTCTCTCTCTCTCTCTCTCTCTCTCTCTCTCTCTCTCTCTCTCTCTCTCTCTCTCTCTCTCTCTCGGTCCCTTCTTTCCTCCTCACGACAGTAGCGGCGATGGCCTAGCAGCAGCGGTGGAGCACAACGGCGGCTTGGCAGCAGCGGCATCTCCTTTGCCAGTGCCGTCTCCCCTCTCCTCTCTTATTCCCCCTCGCAGCGCATCTCTCCTTCCTTTTTCTTTACTTTTCTATCGTTTTCGTTTGTCTGTGTGTGAAGAGGAGTGAATGTGATGTGAGTGAGGGTATGGCGGCTAGGGTGAAGAGAGTATGTTAGGGTTTTGGTTAGGGTAAGTTTAGAAATTAGGGTTTGTATATAAAATTAGGGTAATAGTAAAATTTTGGGATGTTAATAAAAATTAAGGGGTAGAGTATAAGTTTAAAATCAAATTAAATATAAAATAATTATCTTTGAAATACTATTTAATTATCAACTTATCAACTATTTTTAAATAAATACTAATTCAATAAAAATTGGACAAAATCAAATTGAATTTTCTTTATTCATAAAATAAAGCTAGAAATCTATATATTCGAAATTAAGCATATAAAATTTTTATTATTTTTTTATTACTAGAGCTTTAAATTTTGAATTTGAAAATTACCCAATTAATATAAAAATCTCTGAAAACAAAACTTTGAGTAAATATAATAAATCATAACTAATTTATTATTTAATTTTCAAAAAATTCAGTGTCTTACATCCTACACCACTTATAAAAATTCTTATCATCGAAAATTAACATAATACACAAAATATTACATAGCTTTAACACTTTATGGAAAAAGAAAAAGTCCCATATATATATATGGCAGGATATTCATATGGCAAAAAAATTAATAAGGGATAAAGTGTATTGTGGTGAAAGGTTACAAAATAGGTTGGTGTTAAAACAACGTGATTATCATTCATATACTAATTTCGTACCAACTTCAGAGCTTCAACTTTTCAAACTTTAACATAACTCACATTCACAATTCTCAATTGTACTTTATCAAACAACTTATCCAAAGTTCTCAACCTCATCAATCATTTTGTAAACCTACTACTGGTCACAAGTCAACCATCCATAAAACTCTTTCGTGAGAAATCGGAAAAGATACCTTGCACCACGATCAAGCAAGGTCACAAAAAAAACAATGAAATACGCTAGAAAGAAAATCAAAGTGCATATCAGGAAAGAATCTGAACTAAGAAGCATTGATAGAAAACAATGAAGCATACCAAAACAGAACGAGTTCTAGTTGATTCAAAGAAATACAAGTTCATAAATGGAGGTAACTCAACTCAATCGCAAGTTCCCAAAGGTCCAAAAAGTGATAAGATCAAACAAGGATGTATGCCAACAAAGGAATAGAATTGAAAAATACTCAATTCAGTGTTTAAGAAGGAATTTGAAACAAAAAAACTCCAATGTCAAACGTGGAAGGAAAGGCATATCAAGACACTAGGATACAAGCAAATATTAAGATCTGAAATCGAGCTATCCTTGAAGAGAAACTTCTAACATTCCCAAAACCTGCAAGTCGTGTTACTTATACTCATATAATATCTATAATAACCTGTTAGTATTTCCAAATACACAGACCCATAGCATTAGGTTGGCCAAACCAAATACTAGAAAATATGTAAAACCCGATCAAACTGTAAATTAATTAAGAAATAAATTAAATATGGGCGAAAATGGTTAAAAAATGTAACAAGCATAATTTGACAATTTTGGTATGATATTTGGACTCAGTGGATTTTTCTAAGTCGAAAAACATAGTTTTCTGCGTAAAAATGCTAACGAGAAATTTGACCAGCAGTACCGGCTGAGATCTGCCCGGTACTGTAGCTGAGAAAACTAATTTTTAGTAAAAGAGGTTAAAAAGTTAAAAATTATAAATGAGATGGTAAAAATAATTAAAACGCACATTAAAATGCTAATCTTAAAGGTTTTGTCTCAAAAGTGGGCCAAACGGGCTATATATGTGAATCGAGCCCAAGTTGGGCCCAAGTCCAACATATATAAACTTAAGGCTATTCAGCACCAAAACACATTCATTTCCACCAATGTGCTGAAACGAAAAGGGAGAAGTGGGAAGAGAGAAACCTTAACTCCCAAATACTTCAAATCGCTATAACTTTCTCTGTCGAGCTCCAATCAACGAGCCGTTTGCGGTCACGCGTCGCTCTTGACGAGCTCTTTAAGTTTATCTAAGTATTGTGGTAAGAAATTTCGAGACTCATGTTCATTTTTCATTTCTCTCTCAAATTTAAATTTTGGCTTTGGCTTTTAAATAATTTTGTGATTTTGGTTGTTTAGGGATACTCTAGTATGAGCCATTGGTGAGTTCCATCAACCAATTTTCTGGGTTAAGATAAGAAATTCTCTAACCCTTGTGATTTATGAGATTTTGTGAGTCATAAGTTGATGTATGTGTGTAATGTGTGTATTAGAGTATTGGGTGCACTTTTGAAACTTGGAATTTGCTTGTGGAATGGTTGGGTAGAGCTTAGAGTTGAGACTTGTTAAAATTTCACAAGTTGAGAGCTTAATTTTGACTTTCAAGAGGTACAATTTCTTAGTTTCATTTAAATATTGTATAATGTAGTATGAAATCCTAGGCTAGATGCCCTTAGGATTAAGTTTGAATTGTGTGTTTGGTTGGAATTGATATGTATTGGTGACATGTTGAGAAAAGTAATGATTTAAATGAGTATTGTGTGATTTTGCATATTTAGAATGTTGTGGAATTGAGGATTTAGATGATGATAGTATGTGATTAATTATATTTATATATTGAATTGATGAATTAGGCCAGAGGCCGTGAATCTTGAGCTGGAGGCCGAAAACAGGTAAGGAAGGTAAGTGGTGTTTGTATTGTGTGATGTCATGTGAGATTGGATGGATTTCAGATATTGAATATGTGAATAATTGGAATGATTGTTGAATAATGAGAATTGTGGAATTGAGATGTGAAATTGGATGAATTTGGGTTGAATTGTGTAAAAGAAGTAGGATTGAATTTAGGCGACTGTAAATATTAAATTTGGTTGGTTTGTAGTCAATTTGATAAGTGAAAACTGTTAAGACTTGTGAATCTTTAGAAAATTGATAAATGTGTGTTTTTCGTAAAAATAAATTTTTGACCAACTTTGGTAAACCATAACTCGGCGCTCAGAGACAGAAAATATTTAAAATTGAATTTTTATAAAAATTCATTTATCGATCTTTTCAACGGCTCAAAAATGGTTGAAAAATGAATTTTGTACCAAAAGATATGAACGTTTGAAAATTGGGTTCAAAATATGATTTTTACACATAATAGCATTTTACCTTTTCTGCAAGACTCGTGTACACAGAGGTGCCACGCGACGCGGGCACTGGGCTCTATCCAATGGCCTCGCATACACGGTAAGAGGCACACATATGCAGGAGTGTAAAAAATGAAGACTCGTGTACGCGAACGTGGTACGCGACGCAAGTAAACGATGCTGTTTTTGTAACGACCAAGATTCTAGCACGTGATGACCAATGCTAGCCGCCAGGCGTTATTACACGGCTTTTCCTAAAGACTCTAGACCTTATATTAATATATTAATATATATATGCCTGTAGCGCTAGTCGAGATCGCGTGTCAGATATATAGATATAAGAAAATAGATAATGGTTAAATAGATAATATATACATGATGCATAGAAAATACAGAAAACATAGTAACATCATACATATATGCCCGAAGGTTTATTTAGTACATCATAATTCACCTCGGGTTACGTCGTTGCTTTCTCATGAAAATATTTACAGACACCATATTTATACTAACGGGCCTCGACTCACAAGAGACACTCTAGTCTGGGACCCATTCTAACTTGTTTATATAAGTATTTACAAAAGCACCTAGCCCTCTAAAAGTCTATACAAAGCGAGGGCAAAGACAACTACTACTACTGCTACTATTATAACTACTGCTGGTCATCTATCCCTGGTAGCTAAAGAAACACAGAAGTACTACGTGGAAGTTAAAGAAGTCGCTCTAACCCTCCGGTAATGTTACGGCTGCTCGTTAGTCCCAAGGCTGGAAAATCAAAGAAGATCTCACTGATTTGCATCTACGGAATGGGGAAGTAAGGGGTGAGAACCTAAGGTTCCCAATAGGGTACTACACAGGAAAACCTAAGGGGTTCCGCACCTAAGTCTAAGACTTCGCGTAGTTGGGTTGGTGAGTCACACAAATGAGTACAAGCACAAGTATATAGCAGAATAGTAACCAAGCACAGAATACAAGAAGCAGGAATAAAACACAATCATAGGTACAAGTAGGCAATCACAACATAGAGAATGCAGTAACCAAGTATGATGTATTCCTGGTCCTATGCAGGCCATGAGCTCATGCGTCGATTGACTACCCGCAATCCGACGTTACTTAGGAACTAGTCCTAGATATAGTTTTTCGATTGCGTCCGTCCGTGCATACGTGTCAATGTGGTTAAGAATACCACTAGTTAGTGACACATGTAATCGTTGCAAAGCTTGACGCCATGATATACACACAATGGGAAAATAGATTTTTAGAAGTCTGTGGGTAATACCCGCCTCCAAACAACCTCAAACACTTTGGGGTTTACAAATCTTTTTCCGCAGCACATCTTAATAAACTTTATCTCTAAGTGACTTCTCTCTCCCCTTATTTTTTAAATAAAACTTGTGCCCGGTCTTTGTCCTTTAAATCTCAGCCGTTGTCACATTTACTATTTTACCTTAGTACTTTTATATATTTTCAATTTTGTCCTTTTATACATGACCTCTCTTTTACCGTTTTCTTTAGCTTTTTAGTGATGCTTTTACCACTAGTGCACTTCACCATTTTACCCTCATATTTTTCCTGAAAGATCTTCTTATCATTTATTAAGTTAATTAATAATTTTTAATTTTGACTTCATTCCTAAATTTACTAATATGCCCCTAAGTACTCTAGTTTTACCGTTTAACCTGATTTAGCGTCAAAATATTACCGAGTTAATCCTAATATTTTTCTATGACAAAATTATCCATAATAATTTTAATTAATGCCAAATCCACCCTTAGGGACCTAAAAGATCATTTTACCCTTTATTAATTTATTTACTTTTCTAGTTACCACTTTTTATCATTTTACTTCTAATTTTTTTAAAGCTTTTATTTAGGTCTAAAATTTTATTGTAATTATAATTTTGACCCAGTTAATTTATATAATTACTATTTTACCCCTAATGATACTAATTTTAGAATTTTATTTATTTTTCATTTAAATTACACTTTTCACTCTTTTTTTACCCAGAAATGACCATAACACCTTTTTTACTTTTACACATCTTTTTCATAGGACTAAAATCAGTTTTCTAACCCCTTTCTAACCCTTATACATGTGACTTTCATGATCATTTAGTGACTGAATTTTCAGGGGTGCAGTTTTTTATTTTTATCCACTTTAAGTGACTTTTAAGACTTGAAACTTAAACCCCAAGTGCTCCATTAATTTTTGACTGTCTGATACATTTTCTAGAGGCAAATAAGCTTTAAATATTACTCAAATAATAGTTCAAAAACAGAGAAGCATCACTAAATTTCTAGAATTAAGAATCAGGTACAAAATCACCACAAAGTGGCTCATATGAATACTGAAAACAAGCACAAACATACTCTAACTAATCCTAACTCTTACCTTTTATGTAATTCAGTTATTAAACCTTTTACACACTGCAAAACATGTATACAAGGGCAGAAGCACAACTGATGATGCTGCAACTTTGTTTTTGGCCAAAAGTGTCGCAAAAACGTCGAAAGTCAACCACTTTGAGCTCGAATCTCTCTAACTCCTTAGGCGTGCTCCATGGGTGCTTCAAGAGGAGTTATATATATATTGAGGAGAGTAAGAATTTATCATGGCTACTATTTTTAAAAATAGAAAAGGAAAAGAGGAAGAACAAGGGTTTACCTAGGTGAAATTTTGGTATAAATGTAAGAATTAGCAAAAACGGGCAAGAGTTTGCGTTTGTATGGTTTGAGTCCTTGAAGAATACATGAAGAACAATGGAAGAAGAGTTGAAATACGAGCTGAGGAGCAGAGAATAGGTGCAAGAATTGTCTCTCTTTCTCTCTCAAGAATTCGGCCAAAAGAGTGTAAAAATGTGTAAAGTGTTTTGTGAATTTCATGGCCAGTGCTTCGTTAAACAAAAAATAAAAGTCTTACTGAATTTATGATGGTAAAAGTGGCTAAAAGTTTTGGGGTCAAGGGCTGGGCTTCATTGAATAAGGGGCGTGAAAATGAGGAAGCTTGGTTAGCGCTTGCGTATCGAGCTTATCCACAGTTAACCGCAGTTAGTTACTCGAGGTTAAAACACAGCAGAGAAGGGTGAAAGGCTGAGATAGTCTCGGCCTAGAGGTTGAAAAAGAGATACAAGTTAGGCCATGTAAGAATATTTTGGGTCTCTAGGAGTCGTTTGCGGAATACTAGTCAGAAATTCGGTTCAGAGTAAATTTTACCGTGTGGTAAAATAATTAATGGCTACTATTTATTCTTAAAGGAGTAAATCATGAATGGATGGCTAATATAAATTTTGAGGCACATTTAGTTGGGTAAAAATTATTTTGACAACTGATTCCGAGGTTTTCGGTTACTAGAGTTTTTCTCGACGCACGCAAAACCATCATTAAAAGTGAATTCCTGGCTCAAAAAGTCTCTAGTGAGGAAGATAAACCAATGGTAAGCTAATTTTTATTATTTTCTAGTCAAACTTGACTTTGGGGATTAATTACCCTCATAAAGTCAATTTTTACCATATTAATGGCCTTTTTCTTTTTAATTTTTTTCTTTTTCTTTTTTTTCAATTTTTTTCTTTAATTTTTGTTTTTTTACCATTGAGCCAGCCTCACTATTTCTTATTGGGCCGTGATTCAAAATTTTGTGAAAGAAAATTTAAAATAGCCAGAAAAATCTGTTTACTGAAAATCAGGTTCTTACATTCTACCCTCCTTAAAGAAAATTTTGTCCTCAAAATTTTAGTTCTGCACAAGGAATTATAAGGACATCTATGTCTTGTATTATGGTTAATATTCTTAATTGGCATAATACTCACCTTAAGTGAAGTGATCGGGTCTAGTGACACTGGTGAGTAGTCATGGTAAAACTCTGCCCTGGTGATGGGGTCTAGAGGCCCTATCTGAAATTCTCTTGTGGCAGCCCCTTGCTAGATGTCCCTCATTATTGCAGTAATAACATATATTTGTACCAAACCGGCAAGGTCTCCTGCCATGATTTTTCCTACACTTTGGGCATATGAGGCCATCTTGAGTTTGCTGAGGTTGTTCTCCCTGTGCCCATCCTAGGTCATGATTATTGTTACTACCATTGAAACGAATGGGAAGGTTGCCTCCATGTCGGTTCCGGTGCTGTTGCTATCCATTAGATTTGAAATCTCTACCCCGAGGGGCTAGTCTCTGATCGAAACTTTATTGTGCAGCCTCTCAACGATTTGCTCGTGCAACTGCCAACTTCTTTGCACATTCCTCTACCAGTTGACTCTTATTGACTAATTCAGCAAAGTTCCTGATCTCCATTGGACCCACTAAGGCTCACAACTCTTCTCTGAGATCTCTTTCATACTTAATACACTTCCACTTCTTATATTCTGCAAGATTTCTTTAGCACACCTTTGAAAATCGACACAAGTCCTCGAATATCCGGGTGTACTCAGCCGCCGTCATGCTTTCTTGCCTCAACTATAGTAATTCCAACTCTTTGGCAGTGCAAGCGGACGGAGGAAAATACTTCTTGTAGAACTCAGTGTGGAAGTCAGTCCAAGTGATCTCAGCGCCTCCTTGTTTCAACAATTGGCTCACTCCCTGCCACCAATGCTATGCATCCCCCTTCAGCATGTAAGTGGCAAACTCCACTTGTTGTCCTTCAGGAACATGTTGCACCTACAAAGCCCGTTCTATGAAACAAAACCAATCATCTGCCCCAGTCGGGTTGATGGTTCCAGAGAAATTGGGCAGATTAACTTTTAGGAAAGATGCCAAAGTCATTAGCCTATCCCCTTCGGGTACGTTGTTTTCCAATCCATTTCCATTTCCATGACCATTCCCATTATCGTTCCCCTGCTGTCGTTCCATTCTTTCCACCGCTCTGTTGGTTGCAGCGATGGAATCGCGCACAGCTGCAACCATTGCGTTCATAGATTCTAACAAGGTTGTCGGGTCAAATGTCGGCTCAGAACTCGGACTCGATTGACGAGGGCTACACCTGTTTGCAGACATTGAGGTCCTGTTAACACCAAACGATCAACGTTAAGATGATCAGTCTTAACACATCCAATTTAAGTGCTAACATTTCCAAAATGAATGCTCACAGACCATCATGCAAGATGTATCATTAGAGATACCCTAGTAGCATGGATATACACAAGCAGAACATGTGGTGAAGGATGGTCAATCCATCCCCAGGCTCTACCAAGGACGAACTGCTCTGATACCATTTGTAATGATCCAGCTTCTAGCACGTCATGACCAATGCTAGCCACCAGGCGCTATTACACGGCTTTCCCTAGAGACTCCAGACCTTATATTAAATATATACATATGAGCCTGTAATGCTAGTCGAGATCGCGTGTCAGATATATAGATATAACGAAATAGATAACGATTAAATAGATAATATATACATGATGCATTGAAAATACAGAAAACATAGTAATATCATACATATATGCCCAAAGCCTCATTTAGTACATCATAATTCACATCGGGTTACGTTGTTGCTTTTTCATGAAAATATTTAAAGACTCCATATTTCTACTAACAGGCCTCGACTCACAAGTGTCACTCTACTCTGGGACCCATTCTAACTTGTTTATATAAGTATTTACAAAAGCACCTAGCCCTCTAAAAGTCTATACAAAGTGAGGGCAAAGACAACTACTACTACTACTGCTACTATTATAACTAATGCTGGTCATCTATCCCTGGTAGCTGAAGAAACACAGAAGTACTGGCTGGAAGTTAAAGAAGTTGCTCTAACCCTCCGGTAATGTTACTGCTGCTCGCTAGTGCCAAGGTTGGAAACTCAAAGAATATCTCGCCGGTTTGCATCTGCGGAATGGGGAAGTAAAGGGTGAAAACCTAAGGTTCCCAGTAAGGTACAACACAGAAAAACCTAAAGGATTCTGCAGCCTAAGTCTAAGACTTCGCGCAGTTGGGTCGGTAAGTCACACAAACGAGTACAAGCACAAGTATATAGCAGAATAGTAACCAAGCACAGAATACAAGAAGCAGGGATAAAACACAATCACAGGTACAAGTAAGCAATCAAAAACATAGAGAATGCAGCAACCAAGTATGATGCATGCCTGGTCCTATGCAGGCCATGAGCTCATGCGTTGGTTGACTACCCGCAACCCGACGTTACCTAGGAACTAGTCCTAGATATGGTTTCCCGATTGCATCCGTGCGTGCATACGTGTCGATGTGGTTAAGAATACCACCAGTCAGTGACACAGGCAATCATTGCAAAGCTTGACGCCATAATATACGCACAAAGGGAAAACTGATTTTTAGCAGTCAGTGGGTAATACCCGCCTCCAAACAACTTCAAGCACTTTAGGGTTTACAGTTCTTTTTTCGCGGCACATCTTAATAAACTTTATCTCTAAGGGACTTCTCTCTCCCCTTCTTTTTAAATAAAACTTGTGCCCGATCTCTGTCCTTTAAATCTCAGCCTTTGTCACATTTACTATTTTGCCTTAGTACTTTTATATATTTTCAAGTTTGTCCTTTTGTACATGGCTTCTTTTTTACTGTGTTCTTTAAACTTTTATTCACGCTTTCACTACTAGTGTACTTCACCATTTTATCTTCATATTTTTTCTAAAAGACCTTCTTATCATTTATTAAGTTAATTAATAATTTTTAATTTTGACTTTATTCCTAAATTTACTAATATGCCCCTAAGTACTCTAGTTTTACCGTTTAACCTGATTTAGCATCAAAATGTTACCGAGTTAATCATAATATTTTTCTATGACCAATTTATCCATAATACTTTTAATTAATGCCAAATCTACCCTTAGCGACCTAAAAGATCATTTTACCCTTTAGTAATTTATTTACTTATTCTAGTTACCACTTTTTATCATTTTACTTCTAATTTTTTTTCTAAAGCTTTTATTTAGGCCCAAAACTTTATTGTAATTATAATTTTGATCCAATTAATTTATATAATTACTATTTTACCTCTAATGATACTAAGTTCAGAAGTTTATTTATTTTTCATTTAAATTACACCTTTCACTCTCTTTTTACCCAAAAATGACCATAACACCTTTTTTACTTTTACACATTTGTTTCATAGGATTAAAATCAGTTTTTTAATGTCTTTCAAACTCTTATACACGTGAATTTCATGATCATTTAGTGGTTGGATTTTCAGGGGTGCAGTTTTTCATTTTTATCCACTTTTAGTGACTTTTAAGGCTTGAAACTTAAACCCCAAGTGCTCCATTAATTTTTTACTGTCCCATACATTTTCTAGAGGCAAATAAGCTTCAAATATTACTCAAATAACAGTTCAAAAACAGAGAAGCATCACTGAATTTCTAGAATTAAGAATCAAGTACAAAATCACCACAAAGTTGCTCTTATGAACACCGAAAACAAGCACAAATATACTCTAACTAATCCTTACCCATACTTCTTATGTAATTCAGTTATTAAACCTTTCACACACTACAAAATGTGCACACAAGGGCAGAAGCACAGCTGATGATGGTGCAACTTTGTTTTTGGTGTCACAAAAATGTCAAAATTCAACCACTTTGAGCTCGAATCTCTCTAACTCCTTAGGCGTGATCCATGGGTGCTTCAAGAGGAGTTCTCTATATATGGAGGACATTCAGAATTCATCATGGCTACTATTTTTAAAAATAGAAAAGGAAAAGAGGAAAAACAAGGGTTTACCTAGCCAAAATTTCGGTATAAATGCAAGAATTACAAAAACGGGCAAGAGTTTGTATTTGTATGGTTTGAGTCCTTGAAGAACACATGAAGAACAATGGAAGAAGAGTTGAAATAGGGGCTAGGGTATAGAGAATAGATGCAAGAATTTTCTCTCTTTCTTTCTCAAGAATTCGGTCAAAAGAGTGTAAAAATGTGTAAAGTGTTTTGTGAATTTCGTGGCCAGTGCTTCGTTAAATAAAAAATAAAGTCTTGCTGAATTTATGTTGGTAAAAGTGGCTAAAAGTTTCATGGTCAAAGACTGGGCTTCAATGAATAACGGGCGTGAAAAGGAGGAAGCTTGGTCAGCGCTTGCGTGTCGAGCTTATCCACAGGTAACCGCAGTTAGTTAGTCGAGGTTAAAACACAGCAGAGAGGGGTGAAAGGCTGAGATAGTCTCGGCCTAGACGTTGAGAAGGAGATACAAGTTAGTTGGATGCCAAGTAAGAATATTTGGGGTCTCTAGGAGTCGTTTACGGAATACTAGTCAAAAATTCGGTTTAGAGTAAATTTTACCATGTGGTAAAATAATTAATGGCTACTATTTATTCTTAAAGGAGTAAATCATGAATGGATGGCTAATATAAATTTTGAGGCACATTTAGTTGGATAAAAATTATTTTGACAACTGATTCCAAGGTTTTCGATTACTAGAGTTTTTCTCGATGCACGCAAAATCGTCATTAAAAGTGAATTCCTGGCTCAAAAAGTCTCTAGTGAGGAAAATAAACCAATGGTAAGCTAATTTTTATTATTTACTAGTCAAACTTGACTTTGGGGGATTAATTACCCTCATAAAGTCAATTTTGACCATATTAATGGTCTTTTTCTTTTTCTTTTTTTTCTTTTTCTCTCTTTTCTCTTTTTTTATTTAATTTTCTTTTTTTTAACCATTGGGCTAGCCTCACTATTTCTTATTGAGCCGTGGTTCAAAATTTTGCGAAATAAATTTTAAAATAGCCAGAAAAATCTGTTTACTGAAAATCAGGTTCTTACATTCCACCCTCCTTAAAGAAAATTTTGCCCTCAAAATTTCAGTTATGCACAAGGAATTATAAGGAAATCTATGTCTTGTATTATGGTTAATATACTTAATTGGCGTAATACTCACCTTAAACGAAGTGATCGGGTCTAGTGACACTGGTGAGTAGTCATGGTAAAACTCTGCCCTGGTGATGGGGTCTAGAGGCCCTATCTAAAATCCTTTTGCGGAAGTCCCTTGCCAGATGTCCCTCATTATTGCAATAATAACATATATTTGTACCAAACGGGCAAGGCCTCATGCCATGATTTTTCCCACACTTCGGACATATGAGGCCATCCTGAGTTTGCTGAGGCTGTTCTCCCTGTACCCATCCTAGGTCAAACTTGACTTTGGGGGATTAATTACCCTCATAAAGTCAATTTTGACCATATTAATAGCCTTTTTCTTTTTAATTTTTTTCTTTTTCTTTTTTTTTCTCTTTTTTTTTCTTTAATTTTCATTTTTTTACGATTGGGCCAGCCTCACTATTTTTTATTGGGCCATGGTTCAAAATTTTGTGAAATAAATTTTAAAATAGCTAGAAAAATTTGTTTACTGAAAATCAGGTTCTTACAGTTTTAACCACTCGCGTACGTGGCCAAAGCTCGCATAAGCGACACCCTTAGTTTTCAAAGCATGTATACACAAGCCACCTTCATGCATACGCGAAACCTTTAGATTTTGGAAAAAGTGTGTTTTTATGTATTTTAACCAATTTTTTTGGTCTTCCAAAGCTTTATAAATTTCAATATGAGTCTAGAGCCAGTGAAATTAAGGATGGAAGTGTTCAGAATAAAGCCAACTGACTTGAATTAGTAAAATTGAGAGAAATGAGCAAGATGTTAAGTGAGAATGATGATGATTTTAAGGTTAATAATGAGAATGATGATGATTATGAGAATGATAATGATTATCATATTGTTATTTGAGCTTGGCTCTAAATTTAATACACCTGCCTAGGTAGATGTAGTGGCATTGATCTACTTTCTCCGGGTTTGATTTGAGTCTCCTGGGGTAGATGCTGTGGTTAGCCCCCACTTGCTCCCAATCGAGATTGATTTGAGGTTTGAAAAATTATCTGAGTTTCAAATTTCCTTGGGTAGATACAGTGGGTCAGCTCCACTTACTCCAGATTGATATCTGAGATTCTGTTGACCCTGCGTCGTAAGTGTGGTCGGATACTTATACATTTCTGGATGAGCTCTCCCCCATGGATATATGTATATTGAATGATTATGATTTTGAACTTGGGGATGCATGCTCGCAGGGACTGTCCAATGGTTAGCTACCAGGACATGTCGGGTTGGTTATGTAACCGACAGATGATATCATCGGCCATAGGACACACATTTATCATTTGCATATGTTTGACTTGTTGGGGTACTTGTTTTGGATTGCCTAATTGTATATGATATGTTATATGACTACATGCTACTTGCATTAATTGTTCCTACCTATGTATTACTTGTCTTTTTTTTGTGCTTGTACAACTAAGAGGTCATTCACGCTGATATCGGTTGACACTGAGCCATCCTTGTTGAAATGAAATGATGAGATGATTGATTTACAATGATGAATGTTGAATGAGATGGTTTGAGCTCCCTGGGTAGACATAGTGAAGTGATTTCACTTGCTCCAGGTGGAGATAAGAGGTATTGACATAAGATCACAAAGTTAAATTAGCTGGTGCTGTTTCTGATTTTGATTATGTTTTGTTGAAGAATTGGGAAAGGTTAAGAATTATTGACTTAGATTTAGAATCCTCTTATGTTAGTTGCCTAATTTTGGATTAGAGATAACATAGGATGGATCATGATGAGATAAGAAGTTTAAGATTGCTTAGTGAGTTCGTGTTGTCTTATGTAGTATTTCTTTGGCACTTTTATTGTACTGGAAACCCATGGGTTGGGGTTCTCATTCTGTATATATCTCTTATTTTTCAGATGTAGGTCTAGGTACTCAGCAGTGAGCTGGGATTCATCTGAGGGATAGCGAAGATTTTTGTCTCCTCTGATTTACATTTTGTTTAGATTTTCTCCGCTTTTATTTCAAAAACTTATGAAATGTATTTAATCTTTTTGAAAACTTTTCTATAGAGGTCTTTGTATATCTTTTGGGAGAGATTAGGAGATATTGTTGTCAACTGCTTTTATTCTGTACTCTAGCCGGCCTAAACTTTGCAGGTTGCGACTAGTGACTATTTACTTATGTTATATATCTATGTTCTGTCTTTATCTCATTCTCCTTTATGGCTTTATCTTTATATCGCTTTCTATTCATGCTCTATCTTCTATTTTGTCGATACGTGAGTGTTACGACTTCGCGATTTTATTTTACTTTTTTCAGGCTTTTCGTTAATACTTTCTTTCAAAATTTTATATATGTATGTATTATAATCCACCTTGAGAGTCGTACCACCTTATTATTGATGACTTATGATTCGAGCATAAGAATTTGAATATTAGAGTGTTACAAAATGTGCAAGGTAGTATAACAGAGTTAATGAGTAGACAATCATGTGCATAAAGCTCTTACTCTTGTCATCAGCATAAGACCTACTACATGACAGACGCTCAGAGTATGTAATTGAAGCATAGTCAGTCCATTCTTCATACTCTATAGAAAAGACTACTCTGATACCATAATGTAACACCCTTACTATCAGAATGTCACGCTTTCGGCTGCGCCACTCTGATAGCGAGGATATTACGACATCTTCTATATACTTAATAATAAAATAGAAGCCTTTAACTCAAAACCTTAAAGCTATTTTCTTTGAAAAATCGAAAGTTCCTTTATTTTTAGAACATACATATATAAACAAATTCAATCATATATATATATATATATATATATAAACATACGAGACTTCTCATACAAGTAACTTATAAATATTATAAACATACATATCATTACAACTCCTATTCTTTTTTATAGAAATATAATAACAAAGGCGATGGAAAACCTATAACTAATATATAAATATACAACACAACCAAAGGCACAGAAGAAACTCCATATTAATCCTAGTCCGTCCTAAAAAGAGAAGTCTGTAGGGGGTGAGAACCTAACCACACGGTCTCACCAGAGAAGTTCAGAATTGTTATAAGAGGATATGAATAAAGAAATGAAAGAATTTCAAATGAAAATGATTATCGCTCATCCTATGAAAATTTTTTGAAAATAAATAATTATCCAAAATCCAATTTCATATTTTAATTTATAAAAAGACTCAATCAAATATAATATCCAAAAAATTTCACCACATACCAATGAACTATTCTAACTAGACTTACCCATAATTCAACCAATCAAGGCCTCCGGCCCAAAATAAAATCAAAATCACGGACTATGGCCCAGCATATAATCAAATTACGGCCTCTGGCCCAAAATATAATCAAATCACGGCCTCCGGCCCAACATATAACCAAATCATGACCTCCGGCCAATCGTATAATCAAATCACACTCAAACCACAATAATCCAAACCAACCAGTCACAATCACGTGTCGGTTATCTTGCCAGAACTCGACACATCGGTAGCTAACCCAAATATCATCTCTCATGTGTATTCAGGAATATAGTGTCTGACACACTCTCAGGATATAGTGACCGCTACACTCTCGGGATATAGTGCCTGCCACACCGCTAGGATATAGTACCCACCATACTCTCGGGATATAGTACTTGCCCCTCTCAGGATATAGTGTCCACTACACTTCTACACACCAAGAGAATATATTATTAGAGATATAGTATCCAATACACTCTCAAGATATCGTGCCTGGCGCACCTTTCTCAACTGGGATATAGTTCCCATGCACGTTCTCGGGATATAGTGTTCGGCACACTTTTCAAACATAATCACTTCGTAGGCTAATGAATCAAACTTTCATAATCCTCAATTTCAATTTCATTCTTAAGTTGAAAGCATTTTCAAAGGACCTAGAAATAATTCCATTTCGCTAAATCAAATTCAAATACTTCAACTTCTCTAAAATGTCTCAAAAAAATTTTTCAAAGTGTCAAAAACTCCTTTATTCTCAAATACACATTTACATTACTTTATTTTTAATTAAAATCCTTAAAACATATTTCATTAATTTAAATCAATTCATTAAAACTCATTTTTATGTTAACCAAAAACCCTTCACACTAAGTTCAAAACCATTTAAAGTTTAAACCTCTTTCAAAAGACTCAAAAATAATCCTTTTTGCAATTCAAAATCTTAACTAAAACAACATAACCATTTATTCTTTAATAATACTTTAAAATTCGCTAAAATACCTCAAAACATACTGTTTTGGGAGCTACCTGAAACCGGACTGATTGAGCTTGAATGTGTGGTTCAAACATTGAAAAGAGGTGGTCTCCGACTGGTTCGTGTCTGTGAGCCGCCTTCTGAGTTATTTGTATGCTTGAATAGGTGGGGGGTGGCACCTGCAAGATACTCCGATGCCTAAGTCAGCAAGGGATTGAGCAGGTTTAGAATATTGGAACTTAAGTATACCTAAGACCGTCAGTGTACTTATAGGTGATGAGCCAATAACCACCGTTGGAGTAGTTCCACTATTGATGGTGGATAATCGTTCCTTTTATCTTAGGGTTGTTGATATCTCTCTTCTAGAAGTGGGAGAAAGATTTACGGGGGCAGTTATTCACTTAGATAAGTGTTAAGTGCCTGCTTATGTCGAACTCGGCCTCTTGAATGAGGTCGGACGAGCGGTAGAGGCCAATCTGCTGAATTGGGCCTTTTAACTCGATTTGGGCCTGACTTTGTTATTTGGGCCAGGGCATGAACAGTTCCTCTACTCGAATTTGATCTCTTTACTGTGAGTCGGGTTTGAGTATTGGTCGAACTCGGGGATACTTAGGTCGAGGTTCTCCTTTTAAGTCGGAAAACCGACGTGATTTCGAATTATCAACCGTCGCGTCTTTTGCCTCTTCGCATTTACATGTGGAGAGCGGTTACATTGGTAACGGTGCCCCCTTTTAATGAGTGGGCTAATTTTACAATTATGTCCTTGGCCTCTTATAAGTACTCTTCAATGTTCCTTTTTCTCCTTTTTTGTCTTTGGTGCGGAATTTATAACCCACTAACTTACCGGCAAGTGCACCGGGTCGTACCAAGTAATACCTTACGTGAGTAAGGGTCGATCCCACGAGGATTGATGGATTAAGCAACAATAGCGTTTGATAGGATTAGTTAGACAAATAAAAAATAGTGTTGAGAGTTCAAAGACATTAAATAATAGCAAAAATATTAAAGATAGACAGATAAATAAGTTGGGAATAAAATATGGAGAAAACAGTTAAGGCTTCAGAGTTATCTATTTTCTGGATTGACTTTTCTTATTAACTAATTTTAATCATGTAAGATTTAATTAATGGCAAACTATTTGTGACTAGACCCTAATTCTTTAGACCTTCCTAGTCTCCTCTAAAATTCATCAACTGCCAATTCCTTGGTCAATCAATTCCAATTAGAGGGTAATGATCAAATTCTAGTTTATATGCCACAAGAATCCTAATTATCCAAAAATAAAGGGATTATATGTCACGTATCCCGTTAAATACAAACAATTAGAAATTCAGGATAATATGTTTTCAAGCTATTGTTCAAGTAAAGAGCTTTTCCAAGTTATACAAGAACTTAATTAGAACATGGGTCATACTTCCGTTCCACCCAAATTCATAAAATGAAGAACGAAAACAATTATTGAAATATAAATCAAAACATGAATTAAAATAGAAAAATAATATTATCAATCCATACAATAGACAGAGCTCCTAACCTTAACAATGGAGGATTAGTTACTCATGGAATATGGAATGTAAATTTGTATGGAATAATATTGTGGAATGTTCTGCTAAAACCACCCTGTTGGGATCCCTTTTATAACTAATCCTAATAATTTAAAAATCAAATTTCTAAAATTAAAATAATATCTTTTCCTAAAATAAGATTTGAATTTAAATTCGAATTAATTAACAAGTCTTCAGCTGATGGGTGGGGACTACTTGATTTGTCCATTCTACAGCTTCTAATCTGTGTTTTCTGGGCTAAGAATTGAGTTAAAATAGTCCAGAAATTGCCCTCAGCGTTTTCTGTCAATTCTACAGATCGTTCATGTGACGTGTCCGCATCGTCCACGCATTCGCGTCATTTGTGCAGATTCCAGTCCACGCGTTCGCGTCAGGCACGCGATCACGTCATTGCGATTTCCTTCTTTCTACGCGGTCGCGTGAGCCATGTGTCCGCGTCGGTATTCGCTGGTCATCTCCTTGGTTTCTTCTCTTTCTCTGCAAAAACTTCATCAAATCCATCTGAATGCTACCTAAAATGAATAAAATTGCACAAAACTCAAAATAGCATCCATAGTGGCTAAAATATAATTAATTCTTAATTAAACTCAACAAGTTAGATGCAAATTCACTAGGAAAAGATAGGAAAGATGCTCACGCATCACAACACCAAACTTAAATTGTTGCTTGTCCTCAAGCAACCAAAAACTAATATAAGCTTAGGATGTGAATTTGCATGAGAATGAGAGTTCGATTAAGCTCATGTCTCTTCTTATAGTGGGGTTTACAACTGCAATCCTGAATAGTTTTGGCATCTCACTTTATCCTTTGAAGTTCAGAATGATTGGCATCCATAGGAACTCAGAATTCAGATAGTGTTATTGATTCTCCTAGTTCAGTTTGTTGATTCTTGAACACAGCTACTTTATGAGTCTTGGCTGTGACCCTAAGCATTTTGTTTTCCAGTATTACCACCGGATACATAAATGCCACAGACACATAACTAGGTGAACCTTTTCAGATTGTGACTCAGCTTTGCTAGAGTCCCCAATCAGAGGTGCCCAGAGTTCTTAAGCACACTCTTTTTCCTTTGGATCACGACTTTAACCGCTTAGTCTCAAGCTTTTCACTTGACACCTTCACGCCACAAGCACATGGTTAGGGACAGCTTGATTTAGCCGCTTAGGCCAGGAATTTATTCCTTTAGGCCCTCCTATCCATTAATGCTCAAAGCCTTGGATCCTTTTTACCCTTTGCCTTTTAGTTTAAAGGGTTATTGGCTTTTTCTGCTTGCTTTTTCTTTTTTTTTTTCTTTCCCTTTTTTTTGCAAGCTTTATGTTTTTCACTGCTTTTTCTTGCTTCAAGAATCAATTTTATGATTTTTTTCAGATTATCAATAACATTTCTCTTTTTCATCATTTTTTCAAGAGCCAACAATTTTAACATTCATAAACTTCACTATCAAAAATATGCACTGTTCAAGCATTCATTCAGAATCACAGAAAATACCACCACATCTAAGTAAGTGAGACTACTCTAAAAATTAAATTCAAATTCTCATGCACTACATCTGTTCTTCTTTCTTTTTGATTTCAAGCTTAGTGGGCAATACATGAGACATCTTTCAGAATTAAAGTACTTAACAGAAAAATTAAACTAGAACCTATGAATCTACTAATAAAGGATCATGCAATAAATAAAACAAAGTAGCAGGAAACTAGAACATAATATAATAAAAGCGGGAAGGAATAAAAAAAATAAAAGGAACTCAACCACCTTAGTTATCCTAGCGGACGTTTTATTTTTTAGGTTGTGCTCCTCCGTGAAGATGATTCACCTCCCTTTGGTGCCATAAGAATAGACAGAAAACCTATAAGCGAAGCGTCAACACCAAATTTAAGGGTTTGCTTGTCCTCAAGCAAAGAAGAACTGAAAATAAAAAGAGATAAATATTAAGATGAAAGAAAAATAAAAGGATAAGAGAATAAGAGAGAATTAGGATTGGGAGAGCGAGAAAGAAAACTGGGCGGCACAAGCGACGCGTTCGCGTACGGCACGCGTACGCGTGGGTCACGATTTTTTATAATGACGCACAAGCGTCAGGCACGCGTCCGCGTGCTCTGGGTTTTGTGCGATTCGCGCAAAGCCAGCCGCGCGCCCGCGTGACTTTCTGTTCGCATGGCTTGGGAACCAAATTTTCATACGACGCGTGCGTGTCATGCACGCACTCGCGTGGATGGTCGTATGTGCAACTGACGTGAACGCGTCAGTCACGCGTCTGCGTGACCAAATTTGTGCTTTTAGCACATTTCTTGCCCCAAGCCAGCACAACTCTCTGCCCAAACACTCTTTTACGTCGAATTTGCAGGTCACGCGTTCGCGTCAGTGACCCGCCCGCGTGAATGGCGAAAATCACAAACGACGCGAACGCGTGGGGTACGTGTTCGCGTGGGATCGTTTGTGCAAAAGGCATGAGTCCAGCGCTACACCCGCGCAACTTTCTGTCAATTTTTATTTTTTTTTTTACGCACACATGATTGATGCGTTCGCGTCAATGACGCTTGCGCGTCGTGTGCCTCCACCGCTTTTTTTTTTGTTTTTTTTGAAATATAGCTTGAGGTGTTCGGTTCCTGGAAGAACATAGCTGCATGATCAGAAAATTAGTAAGAACTCAATAAAAATAAAATAACTAAGAAAACTACTACTACAAAAAATAGCTAAGGATACGAAATTATCGGGTTGCCTCCCGACAAGCGCTTCTTTATCGTCACTAGCTTGACGGTCAGCTCCTCTAAAGTGGAGGATCATAGGGGCTCAGCTCTTCACCCCTTACTTTGAACTTCTTTCCTGTGTCTCCATAACGTAGCTCAATATGCTCCAGAGAGAGGATTCTGATTACTGTATAAACCCATGCTGGATTGCTGGTCAACACCACCTTCATTCCTGGGGAGAAACCTTCAGTGGGGATCTTTTTGTTTCTCCATCCTCTGGGTATTTTTTTCGTTTTGGGGACCTCCTCCTTGGTGGATGATGCAGTTCCAATACCAAACTTAGGTTTGATGTCAGGCAGAATTTTATCGGTTGTCACCACAGGAGGTTTGAGTTGCAAATTCTGCTGTGCATCATCAGGGGGGTTCTTAAAGGTTTGGATCAATAAGCTTAGCCTGCATGCACCTCTCTTCTTCACCTGTTGAATGTACATCTTTGAATACATGAAAGACCAGTTGCTCATTATGCACTCTAAGCACTAATTCACCCACTTCTACATCAATCAGAGCTCTTCCAGTGGCTAGGAATGGTCTTCCTAGAATTATAGAGGCATTCTCATCCTCCCCTGTATCAAGAATCACAAAATCTGCTGGGAGGAAGAACTTACCTACTTTGACCAAGATATTCTCCACTAATCCGTATGCAGGCTTTATAGATTTGTCCGCCATCTGTAATGCTATCTTTGTGGGTTGTGCCTCTTGGATCTGCAGCTTCTTCATCACAGACAAGGGCATTAAATTGATGCTTGCTCCCAGATCACATAACGCTTTCTCAAAGGTTGTACTCCCGATGGTGCATAGAATTTGAAAGCTCCTTGGATCTGGCATCTTCTTTGGTAAGTTATTCTAAATGATGGCACTGCATTCTTTAGTCAGGACCACTATCTCATCTCCCTTTAAAGGCTTCTTCTTTGACAACAGCTCCTTCATAAACTTGGCATAGAGGGGCATTTGTTCCAAAATCTCAGCAAAAGGAATATTGATTTGCAACTTTCTAAAGACTTCCAAGAACTTTGAAAACTGTTTGTCCTTGGTCTCCTTTTGAAGTCTCTAAGGATATGGCATTTTAGGCTTATACTCAGGAGCCTTTGGCAATGTAGGATAAGTGTCAAGAGAGTCTGGGAATGGGTTGTCTGCACGCTTTAGAGGGGTGTGCTCCACTTCTCCCTTCTTCTCCTCTGGAGCTTCCTTTTCAACTAGCTCTTCATTGGCCTTGGTCTCAGAGCCAGCTACTTTACCACTTTTCAATTGAATAGCCTTGCAATCTTCTCCTGGGTTCACCATTGTATCCTCTTGAAATGTACTTGCAGACCTCTCAAGTATTTGCTTGCTTAGTTGGCCCACTAGCACCTCTAAGTTTCTAATAGAGGCTCTGGTTTCCTGTATAACTTGTGCTTCCGTACTTGCCACTTGTTCACTTATTATGATGATAGCCTTGCATTCCTCTCTTGGATTTGGAATTGTGTTACCAGGAAGGCTATTAGTGGTCCTCTGATCGATTTCAGTGACTTTTGTAGCTAATTGACCCATTTGAATCTCCAGGTTCTTGATGGATGCTCTGGTTTCCTGTCTAAAACCTGTCAATATTGCTTCCAAATCATTGTTTTACTGGAAACCGCCCTGAGAACTATTGTTGAAGTTCTGAGGTCTCTGAGGTTGGTCCCTCCATCCAAAATTTGGGTGATTTCTCCATCCCTGGTTGTATGTCTTAGAATATGGATCATTGTTGGGATTCTTAGGACTACTCCCCATGTAATTCACCTGTTCAGAAGAGGGTTGAGCATAATCATAATTATCATTTTGCATAAAGTTACCTGCCATGTCATAGGAGACTTCCTGTGGTGGATTTTGGGTGTTGATAGCTGAGACTTGCATGCCACTCATCTGTTGAGTAAGTAGATTTATTTGCTGAGTCATCAGCTTGTTCTGAGTAAGAAGAGCATTAACAGCTTCTACTTCCAACACGCCTCTCTTCTAAGGGGTCTCAGAGTTCACAGGATTCCTGTTAGATGAGTATAAATATTGGTTGCTTGCAACCAATTCAATCAGCTCAATAGTCTCCTCTGGTGTCTTCTTCTTGTGCAGTGAACTGCCTGCAGAAGTGTCTAGGCTCATCTTGGACATCTCACCCAAACCTTCATAAAAGATATCTAGTTGGGTCCATTTGGAGAACATGTCCAGAGGGCATTGCCTAGTTAAAAAAAAAATAAAACTAGTTAAAAAATAAAACTAGTTAAAAAAAATTATCTAATCTAAGCAATCAAACAACGAGTAGTTGTCAATCACAATCAATCCCCGGCAACGGCGCCAAAAACTTGGTGCAGAATTTATAACCCACTAACTTACCGGCAAGTGCACTGGGTCGTACCAAGTAATACCTTACGTGAGTAAGGGCCGATCCCACGAGGATTGATGGATTAAGCAACAATAGCGTTCGATAGGATTAGTTAGACAAATAGAAAATAGTGTTGCGAGTTCAAAGACATTAAATAATAGCAAAAATATTAAAGATAGACAGATAAATAAGTTGGGAATAAAATATGGAGAAAACAGTTAAGGCTTCAGAGTTATCTATTTTTTGGATTGACTTTTCTTATTAACTAATTTTAATCATGTAAGATTTAATTCATGGCAAACTATTTGTGACTAGACCCTAATTCTTTAGACCTTCCTAGTCTCCTCTAAAATTCATCAACTGCAAATTCAATGGTTAATCAATTCCAATTAGAGGGTAATGATCAAATTCTAGTTTATATGCCACAAGAATCCTAATTATCCAAAAATAAAGGGATTATATGTCACGTATCCCGTTAAATACAAACAATTAGAAATTCAGGATAATATGTTTTCAAGCTATTGTTCAAGTAAAGAGCTTTTCCAAGTTATACAAGAACTCAATTAGAACATGGGTCATACTTCCGTTCCACCCAAATTCATAAAATGAAGAACGAAAACAATTATTGAAATATAAATCAAAACATGAATTAAAATAGAAAAATAATATTATCAATCCATACAATAGACAGAGCTCCTAACCTTAACAATGGAGGATTAGTTACTCATGGAATATGGAATATAAATTTGTATGGAATAATATTGTGGAATGTTCTGCTAGAACCACCCTGTTGGGATCTCTTTTATAACTAATCCTAATAATTTAAAAATCAAATTTCTAAAATTAAAATTAAAATAATATATTTTTCTAAAATAAGATTTGAATTTAAATTCGAATTAATTAACAAGTCTTCAGCTGATGGGTGGGGACCACTTGATTTGTCCATTCTGCAGCTTCTAACCTGTGTTTTCTGGGCTAAGAATTGAGTTAAAATAGTCCAGAAATTGCCCTCAGCTTTTTCTGTCAATTCTGCAGATTGTTCATGTGACGCGTCCGCATCGTCCACGCGTTTGCGTCATTTATGCAGATTCCAGTCCACGCGTTCGCGTCAGGCACGCGATCGCGTCATTGCGATTTCCTTCTTTCCGCGCGGTTGCGTGAGCCATGCGTCCACGTCGGTATTCACTGGTCATCTCCTTGGTTTCTTCTCTTTCTCTGCAGAAACTTCATCAAATCCATCTGAATGCTACCTAAAATGAATAAAATTGCACAAAACTCAAAATAGCATCCATAGTGGCTAAAATATAATTAATTCTTAATTAAACTCAATAAGTTAGATGCAAATTCACTAGGAAAAGATAGGAAAGATGCTCACGCATCAGTATTCTCTTCAAATTTACTCTTCGTGCTTTCTTCCATATTCGAAAGACCTTCGCGCTTTGGTGCTTGCCTCATCTGTTCCTGGGTTTTTCATCCCATTCATTCTTGTTATCAGTTCTTTTCTCCAAGAAAGGTTAGTTTCTCATTACCTTCACTCTTTATTAGCTTTCACAGTATCTTCGTTATTTTTATTAAGTGTACTGAATAATCGAGGAAGAGATTCTTCGTAGGTTTTTGGCACCTTCATTATTTGTAGTAGGAAACTTTGGATTTTTGTGCTTTTCTTTTTACAAAAATCATTTTCTTTGATGTGGTTGACTGTTTTGTTTGAAAAGGAGCTGTCTTGTTTCAAGACCTGTTTTTGATGGTTTATTTTTCTTTGTGCAATGTAGGTATATCTTCCTATATATTTTTCCATTTTTGAAAGTGTCTTCCCAAGTTTCTGAAGCCTTATTGAGATGGGTAGATTCCTCTGTCCTTTCTGAACACCCAATAGTAGATGATGCTTTTGTAATCGAACTTAGAAAACACCATAGAATTTGTAGTCTTGATGCTGACAAACCCAAATACGAGTTAGTGGCCCTAGACCCTAAGGACCGAGTTTGCTATGGGAGGATTAATGACTCTGATCCCCACTTTGTTTTTAAGTATGATTGCCTGTTTTCTCGCTTGGGGGTTGATAAACCCCGATTTTGTGGTTTATCTTGTGCTTATTTTGAGAAATTTCATCAAAATTTCTCACACTTATTCGCAAGAAATGCATGGTTTTGTGTTCACTTCCCAATATTGCTCTATGATGTAAAACATGCTCATTTTACCTAAAAATTGCCATACTTTAATCCTCTTCTATTGTCATTCAATGCCGTGATGTATTTGTTGAGTAATTTCAAGAATTATAGGGTAAGAATGACTTAGAAGAGAGGGAGAAAGCATGTACAAAAGGGAGGAACATGAAGAATTGAGATATTGGGAAAGCAGCATCGGCGAGCTCGCGCACTCCACGCGCACGCGTGGATGGGATGGGCTGGAAGCGGCACGCAAGGATGGACGCATCCGCGCGAATTAGGAGATTCTTATCGACGTGCGCGCATGCGTAAATCGCAAGAGCAATCGACGCGCGAGCACGCATGGCGCGCACGCATGGAAGGCTGCACGTGACCTCATTAAAGGAAATCGTGCCTGGTGATTTCTGAGGCTCATTAGGCCCAATTTCAAGCTGTTTCTGCATGGAAAAAAGACCCAAGGATGCAAGGAGAAAGGAAGAGATCACTCATTTTACACTAGGACATAATTTTTAGCTAGTTTTTGGTTCTTTGGTTATTCTAGAGGGAGAAACCATTGTTCCTCTCTAGATCTAGTTTTAATTTGATCTTCCCTTGTTAATTTGCGACTTGGATCTTGTTAATTACTAGTTTTAATTGTTCAGTTTGAATTTCTTGTTACAATTTTGCTTATATCTTGTGATAGTTTATGAATTCTTGTCAATTATCATTTTATACCCATTTCATGAATGTTATGAATCTTGACTTGTTGATGTTATATTGATGATTTCTATGCTTAGTCTAGTAGTTTGGATGATTGTATGTTGATAATTGTTAGTGGATATTTGTAGAATTCAATTTAATTGCTATTTTGAACATGCCTTTTGTTAGTGCTTACCAAGTGTTTGATGAATTGTTTACTTTGATTATGGAGTAGTCTTTTTCTCTCTTGGCCTAGGTCAAGGGAATTGGGTAAACTTGAGTCATTGGGTCTAATGGATCTGATGGTTTGGGAGCCCTAGGTGGTCAATTTGATACTCATTGATGTCAACCCACTACTAATCTAATTAGTAGGTAGGTTGGGACTTTTGGGTTAATGTGATCAGGGCCATTTGACGTACTTCAAGTCTAGGGGTAGATATCACGTACTTAAGACTTTGAGAGTAGACTTAATGAGCTTGGTTCCTTATAATTGTCAAGGCATAGTTGTTAGACAAGGATGGTGATCCCAATTCCCGAGCCTAGCCAAGAGTTACCTTTATTATTCATACTTGAAATCAACTTTCTCAACCAATTGCTTTAGTTGTAGTTTCTTGTTTGGGTTACAATAGAATTAAGTGGAATGTTGTTTATTCATTGAAAGTGCTTATGTTTTGCTTAGTTGATTGAATTAATTGTTTCATTTTAAGATTACTTGTTTGTTAAGATTCCCATTTATTTTCATGCTTATAACTCACAACCCCGGATTTCTAACCAATGTCGAAGCACATGATTGCCCATTCCTTGTGAGACGACCCGAGGTTTGAATACTTCGGTTATTTCTATTGGGGTTGAACTTGTGACAACCAAATTCCTCTTCTAAATTTGACCCCCGAGGATTGTTGTTGGTAGAGCTATACTTACAACGCGGTTTTCTTGAAGAGAATCTTTACCAATACACCCTTGGCGCTTGCAGTGTCAAATTTTTGGTGCCGTTGCCGGGGAATGGTTGCAACATATGCCTTGATATTGGTTATGTGAATATTGTAGATAGTTTACTCTTTTACTTACTTAGCCATAGTTTAGATTTCCTTTACATTTATGCTATGACTTTCAAGTTTGATGACTCGGTCTCAACCGAATTCTAGCTTAGCCAATTTTGATCCCGAGATCGAAAGGACTTTATTACACACTCGGCAAGCTAGGCGGCGGTTGGACTATACACCTAGTACTTCGGCCTCTCTTGAGGAAAACACCGAATCACTAGACGTTACCGAGAGTGACTTAGAGTCTGTTACTTCCTATTCTTCTGTTGGCACTACTAATACATCTTTGCATCCTACAGGTGAGCCACACATGGCGGAGCCACGCCGGATCACTTTGCATGAGCAAGGAGCTCCGGATATCATACTTCAACCGTTGCAAGCAAGGTATCCTAACCTTGATCCGAACTTTGAGTTGAAGGGTAGCTTGATAAATCTACTTCCTAAGTATCATGGGTTGCCGGGTCAAGACCCCATCCGACATTTGAAGGATTTTCAAGTTGCTTGTTCTACGGCTCGAAGGCATGGAGCGGATGAGGTAGCTATCATGGTTTTTGCCTTCCCATTCTCTCTTGAAGCGCAAGCAAAAACATGGTTCTATTCGCTACCGGATGAGATTGTGACTAATTGGGATTTCTTGAGAAGAGAGTTTCTTGATAAATTCTTTCCATCAGAGAAGACCGACTACATCCGGAAAGAGATTTCGGGCATAATGCAAAGAGACCAAGAGAGTTTGTACGAGTAGTGGTCTCGGTTCAAGAGGTTATTAGAGTCATGTCTACACCACGGAATGACCACTAACTTACTCATTAGCTACTTTACCGGAGGTCTTTGTACGGAGGATAGAAGATTGCTCACCGCTTCTAGTGGTGGCTCCCTTTCGAAAAACAAGACGGAGGAAGAAGCTTGGGATTTGATAAAGAATGTTGCCGAATCTACACAACACACAAGAGTGAGGAGTAATCCCCTCAAGGGTGTGGTAGAACCATCCCCTTCCGAATCAAGCTTAACCAAGGCACTTGGGGATATGACCACCATCCTTACACAAATTCAAAGGGATCAAAAGGAATACTACTCCAACAAAGCCGTCCAAGCCCTACCTCCAGTTGCTCAACTTGAAGGCCCTCCTAGAATTTGTGGTTTGTGCTCTAGCACCACACATTACACCGACCAATGCCATCAAATTCAAGAGGAACATGCTCTTGTGGTAGCCAATGTGAATTACAACAACCGTCCACCCTACCCTTCTCAAGGTCAAAACAATTACCATCAAGGTGGTAGTCAACATCAAGGGTGGAGAGATAATGTAGAAGGAAGCAATCAAAACCAAAGATGGAACAACTCTCCTTCTCATCACAACAACAACCAATATTCATCCCAATATCACCACAACAACACCAACTACCAAGCCAACCAAGGCCACTCCAACCAAAACTAAAACAACTACACCAAGTACCAAGCACCACACCATAGACAACAAAATCAAAACCCAACTCCTCCATCTTCCAACAATCAAGTTGAAGAGCTTAGAGCCGCTATGGAAAAACGAGATGAGAGCAACAAGGCTCAATTTGATGCCTTGAGTACTCAATTGGCTAACCTCACCAACTTGCTTTCAAAGATAAACATGTCAAACCAACCACCAAACCCCAATAACAACATCAACCAACCCTCAAGTTCTTCTAACCTTCCATCCCAACCCCAACCAAACCCAAAGGGCGGTCTCAACGCCATCACTCTAAGGTCGGGGACTACATTAAAGGAGATACCTCCAAGGGGCATGGAGGATGTTCATGAGAAAGAGGTAGTTGTCGAAGCTCCACATGAAGAAGAGGTGGTAGACAAAAGGCATGAGGAAGAAGGAGTAAACCTCAAGAAACCCAAAAGGAAAGCTATAGTGGATGAGTCCGTTCCTATTCCATTCCCTTCCATGGTGAAGAAAGCAAAGAAGATACCGGAATTTGATTTGAACATGCTTCAAGTGTTCAAAAAGGTTGAGGTAACTATACCGCTCCTTGATGCTATTCAACAAATTCTAAAGTATGCAAAATTTTTGAAGGACTTATGTACACACAAGGATAGGATAGGAGAATTGGAGACATTATCCCTGGGTAGTTCAATTTCTTCCTTGATGGAACCTATTCCAAGAAAATGTGGTGACCCGGGACCATGCTTAGTGTCTTGTTGTATTGGTGGATACACTTTTCATGATTGTATGTGTGACTTGGGAGCTTGTGTTAGCATCATGCCACTTTCTATCTATGTGCGGTTGAATTTAGCTCCATTGAAGAAGTCGGCGGCGAGGTTTGCCTTAGCCGATAAAAGTGTGATCACAGTGATGGGAATAGCGGAAGATGTACTTGTGGCAATTAAGGATTTGGTCTTTTCGGTCGACTTCTACATCCTTGAAATGCCTCCAATAGAAAATAGAAGCTCATCCTCCGTTCTACTTGGTAGACCCTTCCTCAAAACCTCCAAATTCAAGCTAGATGCCTTCACCGGTGTATATTCCTTTGGGGTTGGAGACAAGACTATCAAGTTTAATTTAGAGGAAGCCATGAAACATTCTCCCGAAGAACATTCTATGCTCTGATGCGATGTAATTGATGAAGTGGTAGCGGAAGTGAAAGAGGAAGACCATGACAAGTCGTGCTACCCCACTGTTGAGGAGAAGGATGACCAAGAGGATGAACAAGAAGAAGAAATTATCAAGAATGAGTCCCATGAGCCTGATGAAAAGGAACATCATCTTGAGGTAAAAAGTGAACTAAAGCCCCTTCCATCTCATTTGAAATATGCTTTCTTAGAGGACAACCAAGGGTTTCCAGTCATTATTGCTAGTGAGCTCTCAAGTGAAGAAGAAAGAAAGCTCCTAGACGTTCTAAGAAAGTACAAGAAAGCAATAGGATGGAGCCTAGCGGATATTATAGGAATTGACCCCCGCAAGTGCATGCATAGGATATTTCTCTAAGATGGAGCCAAGCCGGTTAGGCAACCGCAAAGGAGGCTCAACCCAACCATCCTTGATGTAGTGAAGAAAGAGGTCACTTGATTACTGGATGCGGATATCATATACCCAATTTCCGACAGTGAGTGGGTGAGCCCGGTTCAAGTTGTTCCCAAGAAGTCGGGCATCACAACGGTCAAGAAGGACGACGGTGAAATGGTTACTAAAAGGGTACAAAATGCGTGGCCAGTATGTATTGACTACAAAAGATTGAACGCCGCCACATGGAAGGACCATTACCCCCTACCCTTCATTGATCAGATGCTAGACCGCTTGGCAGGTAAATCTCACTACTGTTTTCTTGATGGATTTACTGGCTATTTTCAGATACATATTGCTCCTGAAGATCAAAAGAAGACCATGTTTACCTGTCTGTTTGGCACCTTTGCCTATAAAAGGATGCCAATTGGACTATGTAACGCACCCGCTACCTTTTAGCGGTGCATGACGAGTGTCTTCTCCGATCTAATGGAGAATTGCCTGGAAGTTTTCATGGACGACTTCAGCATTTATGGTATCTCATTCGATTGTTGTTTAGAGAGCTTGGCCAAGGTCCTAGCTAGATGTGTTGACACCAACCTTGTCTTAAATTTTGAAAAATGTCACTTTATGGTACAACAAGGCATAGTGTTAGGACATGTAGTCTCTCATGAAGGCATTTCTGTGGACCCGGCCAAGGTCGATGTTATTACTACTTTACCTCACCCCTCATCCGTGAGGGAGGTCCACTCATTTTTGGGACATGCAGGATTTTATAGGCGCTTTATCAAGGACTTCAGCAAGATCGCTTTGCCATTGTCGCGCCTACTCCAAAAAGATGTGGATTTTGAGTTTGACAGTGAATGTGTAAAAGCTTTTGAAGAGCTAAGGAGAGTTCTCACCACGACACCGATCGTGCGAGGCCTCAACTGGACGTTGCCATTTGAGATAATGTGCGATGCGTCAAACTATGCTGTGGGTGCCGCGCTTGCACAGCGCGATGGTAAACTCCCTTATGTCATTGCTTACTCTTCTAAGACACTAGATACAGCACAATCCAACTATACCACTACCGAAAAAGAACTCTTAGCCATTGTTCATGCTTTAGATAAATTCAGATCTTATTTGCTAGGTTCAAAGATAGTGGTATACACAGATCATGCAGATTTAAAGTACTTATTGACAAAGAATGAGTCAAAGCCTAGACTCATACGTTGGATCTTGCTTTTGCAAGAATTTGACATTGAGATTAGGGTCCGGAGTAGATCTCAAAACCTGGTTACAGATCATTTAAGCCACATTGAGAATTTAAAAACTGATCCATTTCCGATCAATAACTCATTCCCATTGGATAGTTTGCATGCTGTGTCGGATAGCTTTCCTTGGTTTGCCCCGATGGCGAACTACTTGGTTGCAAGAATCTTCCCTCCCAACTTTTCGAAAAACCAAAGGGAGAAGTTGAGGAGTGATTCCAAATACTATATTTGGGATGACCCTCACCTGTGGAAGAGAGGCGTGGACCAAGTAATTCGAAGATGTGTCCCGGAATCCGAATTCCAACCGATCCTTGAAGCTTGTCATTCGTCCGAATGTGGTGGCCACTTTGGCCCACAAAGGATCGCTAAAAAAGTGTTGGATTGGGGATTCTGGTGGCCAACCTTATTCAAGGATGCTAACCGGTTATGTGTGTCTTGCCATCAGTGTCAGAAGTCAGGAAACGCATCCCAAAGGGATGAAATGCCTCAGTAACCTATGTTGTTCTGTGAGATATTTGATGAATAGGGCATTGACTTTATGGGACCGTTTCCCAACTCTAGTGGGTATCTGTATATTCTGTTAGCGGTTGACTACGTGTCAAAGTGGGTAGAGGCCGTGCCTACCCGCCTTGACGACGCCAATACCGTTGTTTCTTTCATAAGGAATCATATTGTATGCCGTTATGGGTCACCACAAGCAATCGTGAGCGACCAAGGATCCCACTTTTGTAACAGGAAGGTAGAAGCATTGCTCAAGCACTATGGAGTGACGCATAAGGTTGCTACTGCTTACCATCCGCAAACAAATGGGCAAGCGAAAGTGTCCAACCGGGAAATTAAGAGAATCTTGGAAAAAGTGGTCAATCCACAAAGAAAGGATTGGAGCCTCCGGTTAGGAGATGCATTATGGGCATATAGAACGGCCTACAAGACTCCGATAGGGATAAGCCCTTTCCAGATCGTCTATGGTAAGGCATGCCACCTTCCAGTGGAGATTGAGCATCGAGCCTATTGGGCGGTAAAGCAGTGCAACATGGATCTAGCCAAGGCGGGTGAAGCTAGGAAGCTATAATTAGAGGAGCTTGAATGCTTGAGGAATGAGTCATATGAGAATGCCCGAATCTACAAGGAAAAGACTAAAGCATTCCATGACCATCACATTCGGAAGAAGGACTTTCAAGAAGGAGATGAAGTCCTCTTCTACAACTCAAGGCTCCGATTTATGCCTGGCAAGCTCCGCTCTAGATGGGAAGGACCTTTCAAGGTGAAGGAGATGAAGCCCTACGGAGTGGTGGAATTGTTTGATCCCAAAAGTGAAGCGATTTTCAAGGTGAATGGACATAGAGTGAAGAAGTATCATGGTTGCAAGCCTCCAAGAGAGCTAGAGGTGTACATATTGGAGGATGCACCAAGAAGAGAGGAAGCTTAAGAAAAGGACCGTCCAACTTAAGGACATTAAAGAAAAGTGCTTGGTGGGAGGCACCCCACCATGGTAAGATCTTCCTTGTTTATACCATCTTCTTAGTATTCTTAATTTCTTGTGAATTTCAGAATCTTTTGATGATTGATTGAGTGCATAGGAATGTTAGTTTTGCTGATTTTATTGGATAGGAAGAATGTTCTTGTAGATAGGGTGTGCAAAAGCAAAGAAAACAAAAATTTGTTCTTTGAAAAAGGGCACCGACGCGCCAGTGCACAGTGCGCGCGCGCCGGTAGCAAATCCCCACTCTTGGGCCAAACACCCGAGAGTTATGCCCACTTCGTGCCCAACTCGCGCCAGGCACTCACGCGTCCGCGTACATGCCGCCTGCGCGCACTCTGGCAATTTAACCATCGACGCGCTAGCGCACGGTGCGCACGTGCGCCAATGGCGAATATGACTTCTCTGGTACAAAAACCAGAGAGTTGTGCCACAATTGGGCCAACCTTGTGCCAAAACCCACGCGTCCGCGCAGGGTGCACACCCGCGTGCCTACCTTACTGACTCACTCTGGTACAAAAACCAGAGACTTGTGCTAACTTTGTGCCACTTTTGTGCCTGAGGCACAACCTCTCTTGCGCGCGCGCGCCACTGACGTGCCCGCGCCATCTGCTAGCACTCTCACCGACGTGCCAGCGCACCTTGCGCGCGCGCGCTGGTTGCGCAAGTCAATTTAAGGCCTTCGCGCCTTGCCCTGTTTTCCTTTCTCTCAACCCCTTCTCTTCTGTAGTTTCTTTCTCTTCTCAATCCATCATTTCCCTTCTCTTCTTCTTCTTCCACAATCCACCACCATTGTCTCCGGCCACTCACCGGTGACAACCACTCTTTCCGGTAGCACTACACTTCTCCTATTTTCCATCTCATCCTCACAAAAGAAGGTTCAACTTTGTTCCTTCATACTCATCAAGGTTTTGTCTCTTCTTTTCCTTTACTTCCATTTTCCCTTACATTATATCTTTCTAGTTAGTTGCTTCTTATTGCTTTACTTTAGTCTCTCTTTTACTTGCATGACGATGTTTCTTGCTTTTTGTTTGCTTATTTTCCTTTTCTTTTCTTTATTTCTCCATGGATGTTGAATTTGAGCTTAGTTGCATTACTAGATCTTTTGTCACTCTTTTACCATTGTGTGATGTCTATGTGATGATTGATGTTCCATTTTGGGCTTTGAATTGGTTTAGTATTTCATAATTGCTCATTGCTTGATTATTGCACGCTAAGTGTTCGAGGAAATGCACATATACCATTTTGGCTCAAATTAGCCATATATTTCTCCATTTGGTGCTCCTTCCTCATTCACTTGCTTTTCCTTAAATGCATTGAGTCTAACTTGTGTGCTTAGAGTTGATACTTGCCAATTAGATATCATTGAACATGACTTGCTTTTTATTATGGATGCTTGAGACTACTCTTCTCATGCCATTGCATGCATTACTCCCTCTTGCATCCCATGCCAAGTGTTATGACCCTTGCTTTTACATCTACCACGTGCATTATAATTCACTTGCATGTCTTTTGTGAAATCGATTCTTGGGTTTAATGTTTTCCTTCTTTCTCTCCCTTTTTAGGATGGCCACCAAGAAAGGCAAGGTGATAGCTCCAAGGAAACCGGCCGCAAAGAGGGCACCCCAAAAATCAAATTCTAAGGCGCGTTCTTCAAAAGGAGCCAAACCCCTATCGAAGAAAGGAAAGACACCCGCTCCTATTGATGAGAATGACAAGGGCAAGCCAGCGAAAGATCCTTCAAGGTTCCCTAACTGCTTCTGTGAACTTATGTTTCCCTCCATAGCAGTAAGGAACTATCACCCTGAGCATCTACTCGCTCCGCCGGACAAGGTTGCTCCTTATATTCTGCCCCGCATTGAACAGCGAGGATGGGAGTTTCTTTTGCGAAAACCAAGAGAAATCAACCTCTCTTGGGTGGAAGAACTTTATACCAACTACCATCTTCCCTCTCTTCAATCGGTGTACATGCGCTGGAAGCAAGTCTCAGTTTCAGAAGAGGCTATTCAGCATGTGGTTAATGTCCTACCAGTGCCAAGTGACATGGATGGCTACCAAGAAGTCTTACATTAGCGTGAGAAGTATGGATTCAACTGGGACTCGATTCTCCGAGTCATTGTTGAACCAGAAGGATTTTGGATCCATGGTCGACTCTGGATGAGGCCCAAGAGCATTGATGCTCACTTCCTCACTGTGGAAGCTAGAGCTTGGGCCCAAATCCTATCCCACTATGTGCTGCCTAGCACCCACAAGTCGTCCATCACGGCGGACCTTGCCTTGCTTGTTTGGTGTGTTCTCACAGAGAAGCCAGTGAACATTCTGCCTCTTGTCAAGCAAGCGATGAGTCAAGTTCACGACTGGGGTAATTTGCCATTTCCAGCATTGGTGTCTGACTTAGTTGCTGCTGCGGGTGTTTCTTGGGAAGACAAGGATAAGAAGATTATGGTTCCGGCTAAGGGCGATGTGGTCCCAAGCGGGAAATACCTACACCTTCCCATGAACAAACCAAGCCTCGACATGGCCCCGCCACTTCTTTTTCCTTCTAGCTCATCATCACCACCACTGAGATCCACACATCAAAGGATAGAAGATCTTCACCGGAAGCTTGATAGATATGAGCGGCGCAACCACCGCCGATATACTTACATCAAGACGCTTCTGGGTTTTGTTACCCCTAGCATGGAGGAACCCGAAATATTCACATCCACCTCAGACCCGAGTGATGGGAGCTCTGATGAAGGGGATAGTGAAGGCTCCGGTCCCGACCGTCCCTTGCGTATCATTCGTAGCATGGAGGACCGTGCTAATTTCTAAAGTGTGGGAAGGTCATCCGACGGATCTCCATGGGTAACGTTCTCTTCCCCTCAATACCCATGGATTTATTTTTCTTTTTATATATTGCATGAGTAGTTAGTCTTGTTTGTAAATACTCTTTGCATGATAGTTAGTTTCTATAGCGTTACTTGGTCAAAACAATAACTTTCTTTCCAAGAAACTCTGTTCTGGATGACCTACCAAAAATTCTGAAAATTTTTGCAGTAAACTTGCTTTAAGAATGTATTTTGGAACATAGTAATTGAGCTAAGGACACAAGCATGAAAGTTTTGAGCCTATTGCATGGTTACATCTTTTAACCATTATTTCCATTCTTGTGTGCATATCTCTCTCTCTATGAGTGTGATCCTTGCTTTATCTGATTCTATATGTCCATTGCTTTGTGTATGAATGCATCTACATGATTGAGGCCATCATTTCAATAGTCACTTCTCCCAAATAGCCTTAACCCTTATATCTACCATTGCTAACCAATTTTGAGCTTTTGATAAACCCTTTTGTTCTTAAATAGAGCACATCAACAACCCTAAGTGAAAAACCATGAATGTCCCTGAATTTGAATCCTTGATTGGCTTAGGTAAGTTAGGATGTGTATCATTCAAATAGGAGGGTATACTTGGGAAATTCGGGTAGATATATAGGTATGTAATTGTAGTGTAATTGAAAATTCTAAGATTTTGGGAACATACTCATGTGTTGAATGATTACACCGTATGCATTGACACTTTGGTTCACAAAGGAACCCCAAGAAAAGGGGATGTAAAAAAAAATAATGAAAGGGAACAAAGACGCCCCAAGATAGAGTAATAAAAACAACGCATATCGATGTGAATTGAAAAGAATGCATGAGTATGCAAAAAGGGTAAAATTCAAGGGTAGCTAGGAATGTATTGTAGTTGTATAGGTTGTTCTATATGTCTAGTGGATCCTAGGTTGATCAAGGAACGAACCCTAGACACTTGAGCGAATAGAGCGGATACACTTCCGGTGAGGGTTCGATGCTCAATGCTTGTTCTCGGCTTTCACAAGCGTTCGTTCAGCAAGTCATATGCACTCTTTAGTGATATTCAATTTGGTAGGATTCATGAAGTGCATACTATTTTCACCCTATATGCTCACATGTATTCTTGAAGGATAGATTTACTCTCACTACAAGAAAAAAGGCCTGTCGGCACCCTTTTTTCTTGCCACGCTTTAAAAGCGTGCCCAAAAGTGGTCTATGGGCACGCTTTTGCGAGGGTGGCCACTTATTTGTGATTTGGCCACGCTTTTTTTTTGCCACGCTTTAAAAGCGTGGCCATAGAGAGAAATTGGCACGCTTTTACGAGGGTGGCCACTTACTTGAAATTTGGCCACGCTTTTTTACTGCCACGCTTGAAAAGCGTGGCGATAGAAGGAAATTGGCACGCTTTTACGAGGGTGGCCACTTATTAAAAATTTGGCCACCCTTTTTTTTTGGCACGCTTGAAAAGCGTGCCCATAAAGAGAAACCGGCACACTTAAAAAGCGTGCCCATATTCTATTTATTTTGGCACCCCCAAAAAAATGTACCCATAGTTTAGTTTCCCTCCCAACAAATTTAGTTTCCCTCCCACCCAATTTTTTTCAACACTTAACCTTTTTTCCCTTAGTTTTCAATTTTAATTAACCCTCAAACAACAGAACACTAGTTTTAGACCCAGCCAACAAAGAAAACCCTACGTTGCCCGCGCCTCCATCTTCATTGTTCATCGTTCTTCGCAGCCATGCCTTTCCTCATGCCTTCATCGTCTGAGACCGTTCATCGCCTTCATCTAACCCTAGTACCCATGAACGCAACCCTCTTCCCTCTTCTCGTCCACTACTGCCACCGCAAACCCTAGCTCCGCTGCTTCTTCTCGTCCATTCTCTTTTTCATTCGCTTCTTCATCCTCCACCGCAGGAGGAAGCGGCGGCGCCACTACTACCTTCCTCCTCCGCAGCCTGTGCGCCGTCATTTGTCCTTTGGTTTTGGGTCCGCGACCGCATCTGCTTGGCTCCTGCTCCAGCTCCGTCTCTGTTCGGATCTGCTTCTTTGGCTTCCACTGCGGCAGCTTCGAGTTCGGGTTCTTCCATTTTCGGTGCCGCGAGTTCAGGCTCCTCCTTGTTCTCCACACCGTCTTTTGGTGGAACTTCATCTGCCACGACGCCGTTTGGGGCAAAACCCTCTGCTGCGACGACACCGTTTGGCGGAGCATCTTCTGCTTCACCCTCGCTATTTCGTGGAGCATCCTCTGCTTCACTCTATCTAACCCTCGTTGGCCCTCCTACTCCCTCAGCGCAGCGCGCGCTCTTTCTCGCAAACCCTCATTGTAAGTCTTTCTTCCCTCTGATTCTCTGTTTCTCTGTTCCTCTATTTTGGACCGCTGAGAATTTCAGGTTTATTACCTTCTTAACATTTTTCACTGCTTTGTGTTTGAAATTGTATTTTGTTTTATGGTATCAGAGTAACTTTGTTTCAATAGCCTGAATGACAATAGTGGATTGCCATAACTATTTGAACTGGTTGCAGTAGAACTTAAAGTATTCCATTCAATATAAACTGAGCTCCTCCAATTCTGTTAGCAACCCTGCCAATGGTAACTCCAAAATATGTTATATTGTTCTGCAAATTAAACATATAGTGTAGCAAATTAAACATAAAGTGCAAATTCCGTTAAAATTTAAACATAGGATTTTATTAAAAAGAGTGTTACAACTTGCAACTGATTTGTGTAGCGCACACACTTGATGGCAGGGATAAAAAGTAGTTTCTCTTTGAACTTCAGGTATTGATAGTGGCTACATATATGACTAAAAAGTATATGAACAAAGTTGAATCTGAGTTATTTCATATCCGCACTATATGATGACTATTATCGATGAACAGCTTATTCCATCTTGTTCTGGTGTTGAGCCTAGTGTCCTCTTTTATAAGATGTGAGGGGATTTTTTTCTCTCTTTTCAACCTCTCTGATGTTTTCTGGTTGAGGAATTTGAATTTCATTGTTTTTACTTTGTTATTTGCAGAAAGGGTGACCGTAGCTGAAGAGGTCCTCAAGCTCTGCAATGGCAGCGTCATTTCTCCCATTGCCTGCATTGCTTGCCTTAACCTATATGCTTATCTCAAGGTAATTCATTATTCCTCTTGTTATCCTTTTTTTATTTTGAATTTTGGAATTTCAGTTAATTTTTTTTTCTCAATGTTCAATTGGGTTCAAATGTTACTGATTTGTGATAAAAGTGCAAGGCTAATGTTTTTAATCAAATGTTTAATACTTTTGGTGAATATAGATGTTTATTATTATTAGTTACTTTCATCGGGAAATAGTTTGGAAATATGCGATGTGTTAAGCTTCAAGTTCTGCATTGTTTTATCTTCAATATTAATATTAGTGTAAGTGTAGTGTAGAGGATTGATTCTCTTGGTGAAGAATTGAAGATGATAGTTACAACTTTAAACCCCTTTTGAGTGAAGAAATTAATGAGCAATGCCTCAGTTGTAATAATGATAAAATGTATGTTGATGTGGTTTGTTGAGTTGTTTTAATTTGTTTGATGCCATTTCTGAGTTCCTATTTTTGCTTTGTAAGATATTTAAATTTTCCTTTCTTGAATCTTCAGAACATGGATTCTAATGTTCCTGCACAACTTTTTGAGTATGACAAACGTTTTGAGCAGTACGGATGTGATTACACATTTTATAACAACAATCACCCTGAGGCCTGAGGAGTTACCGCTGGAGTTGAAGCATTCCTTCAAAATAGTAGTGGCAGATCCTCCTTACTTGGTGAGAGTTAAATAGATTGCTGAAATTTTATTTGCTGAAAAATGAATGAGGATCCATTGAATATATATATATATATATATAGTACAAGTTATTTCAGTTTTGAAAACCTTGAGCTGGTTGATGATCTTATTGAGCACATGGAGTTGATTTAATCTTTCTAACAAGTCACAATAGGTAAAATAAAGTTAGAATGCAAGGTTAGAGTGAGTGAAAAGCTAGGAATCAATTTTTGACCTCTCAAAACCCAAGGTTACATGTTGCAGAATTGTGCAGTTTCGGGCAGCACTTTGTGAACAAAACTGGGAGCAATCTAGCCACTCAAAATGAGTAAAATTATTTTTCTATGAAATCTTGAGATGTCTAGATTGTTCTCCTAAAATTTCAGAATTTTCCTATGTGTGGTTTGGGAGATATGATTTTTAGAAAATGGTCATTTTCTGCAGAAAGAATGCTGTCTGAATTTTGGAACAGCAACTTCAAAATCACATATCTCAATACTCTGAAACTCTTTGGAGGTGAAACCAAAAAGAGGTAAAATATTAGGATGTCTAGTATTTTATGTCCAAATTTTAGGACAATTCAAATTTTGTAGAGAAAGTTGTGCCTTCTGGAAGCAGGGATGTTCACTGCTGTGACAGCTCCCTTTTCTTAAAACAAAACCATATTTTGAGAGGCATAACTTTTTCTAGAGAAGTGAAAATGCTCTGGGATTTGAACTAGGTGAAAGATGTGTAAGTCTAGTTCAACCAAACCAAAATTTAGGAGAATCCAACCAAATATGGATTTTATATGATTTTTCTAAATTTGTTACTGCTTGCTGTTTTTCTAAAGTGTACTAAATCAGTAGCCGAATGAAGAGAAGGCTGAATGGATTATATATGTCACAGATGTTGGGCAGCAGCAACACTTTGATATGGTATTCAAGGTATGTCACAATTAATGACGTTCATGTTATCTTGTAGTTACTTGATCTTATTGTTATTACCAGAACCCTTTCTACTTGATCTTATTGTTATTCAAGGGGAAAACTCTTAAATATATTGATATGTTTTTTTCCCACCTGCACGTTGGATATTCCATAAAGATTGCTGAACATTCCTGTGATTTCCTCTTAAATATATTGATTCTTGTGAATCTGCTACGTGTAATTAAGATTGTACTTTTGTTCTTCTGCTGAAGTATTGATTAATATAGAATAAGATTTGCTTTTGCTATTACTTTGTGTTGTGCATCTTATGTTGTTCGATTTATGCATTTATCTATATATTAAAGTGCTGATCTACTCTTGCCATTGCTGCTGAGAAAAGAAGGCCGCCAAGTCCAGAGACGCCAACTTCGAGGTGAAAGTCGCTTTCTAAACTGTCCTTTAGAAACATGATGGTAGGTGTTAATTTTCATGTCTTGCATGATTGATTTCTCTAATACTAGTTTAGTTTATTACTTATTCCTTCCATTTGTTTGCAGTTAGATACATTGATTTCTCTAAACGAGTTTGGGTTTTGTGTTTTCTTGATTCGGTTAAACAATGACAAATGGCACAGCATTTGGAGCTTCTCAAGACAGTAAACTGAAATGTCTGTTATTAGTAGCTTATTATGTAATCAAATAATAAACTGACAAAAGGCAGAGGACTTTTAATTTCCACTAACAAACATTTGATTCAATTGCTTAATAACAAACTAAAACCAAGTCTAGTTTAAAACCATGTTAAATTTACTTAAGAAGAACTTGACAGTGAAGCTTATATTTCTTAGGTAGCAAATAAATGAATTCCATACGTACAATATTTCAATCTTAGTTTTAGGAAATAATTAATTTTAGTTCTTTGTTAATAATTTCTTGTTTTGGGGATGTGATGCATCAGTGCTATTAGATGATACATCAACTTTTATTGGAGAAATGACAGCAGGTCCTAATACTAATTCTATTAGAGGTTTTGAAGTCATAGATACCATAAAATCCCAAGTAGAGAGCTTGTGCCCTGGTGTTGTGTTTTTGTGCTGATATTCTTGCTGTTGCCGCTAGAGATTTTGTTGTTGCTGTAAGTATATATAACTTCAATTGATTTTTGCATTTATCTATATGTTGAAGTGCTGATCAACGTGCATTAAGTCACTGGTTACTTTGGCTTTCAATTCAGTTCACATACTTGCTTTTCTCTCTTCAGATTCTTGCCAAGTGCGAAGTTCCTTAGCCCTGGTGTCAGCGTCAAAGATTGCTGAAAAGGCTGGATGTTGTTTAGGAGTTAGATTATATTTTTTTTTAGTATAAAGTTGTTAATTCTTTTAAATGTTTATTTTGGAAGTTGAATATATTTTTTCTTAATTGTTTCATTCATATCTTATTATGTACATAATTCATATAAATCAATGGAAGATTAATTTTTTAGTATTTTATTTTATTTTAAAGATTAACTTATTAATATTTTTATTTATTTTCTATTTTTTCTTTTTTTTTTATTTGAATAGGATTAGGCCACGCTTTGAAAGTGTAACGATAAGTTTTCATATTTTGGCACGCTTTAAAAGCGTGGCTGTATATCTATTTTTTTGGCACGTTTTAAAAGCGTGGCTGTATATTTATTTTTTTGGCACGTTTTAAAAGCGTGCCTGTATGTCTACTTTTAGGTACGCTTTAAAAACGTGGTTGTATGTTTACTTTTAGGCACGATTTAAAAGCGTGGCTACAGTGTTATACATACTGCCACGCTTTTAAGCGTGCCAATAGATCAAAGCGTGGCAAAAAACAAAGCGTGCCAGTAGATCGAAAAAAGCGTGGTGATAGAGCTATCGGCACGCTCGCAGATCTGACCCTTTTAAAAGCGTGCCGATAGCTCAAAAAGCGTGGCGAAAAGCTATCGGTACGTTTTTTTGCCCTTTTCGGCACGTTTTAAAAGCGTGGCAAAAAGCTTATTTTCTTGCAGTGTCTTGACCAAGTATATAGATGATTTTACATTAGTTGCATGCATCCACTTAGGTAGTTTGCATTTCATAAACCCTTTCTCACCATGATCCTTGATCTTTTTTATTTTAAGCATGAGGACATGCTTGGTTTAAGTGTGAGGAGATTTGATAAACCCCGATTTTGTGGTTTATCCTGTGCTTATTTTGAGGGATTTCATCAATATTTCTCATACTTATTCGCAAGAAATGTATGGTTTTGTGTTCACTTCCCAATATTGCTCTATGATGTAAAACATGCTCATTTTACCTTAAAATTGCCATATTTTAATCCTCTTCTATTGTCATTCGATGCCGTCATGTATTTGTTGAGTAATTTCAGGAATTATAGGGTAGGAATGACTTAGAAGAGAGGGAGAAAGCATGTACAAAATGGAGGAACATGAAGAATTGAGATCTTGAGAAAGCAGCATCAGCGCGCTCGCGCACTCCACGCACACGCGTGGATGAGATGGGCTGGAAGCGGCGCGCAAGGATGGATGCATCTGCGCAAATCAGGAGATTCTTATCGACGCGCACGCGCACTTGGCGCACACGCGTAGATCGCAAGAGCAATCAGCGCGCGCGCACGCATGGCGCGCACACGTGGAAGGCTACACGTGACCTCATTAAAGGAAATCGTGCCTGGCGATTTCTGAGGCTCATTAGGCCTAATTTCGAGCTGTTTCTGCATGGAAAAAAGACCCAACGATGCAAGGGGAAAGGGAGAGATCACTCATTTTACACTAGGACATAATTTTTAGCTAGTTTTTGGTTCTTTGGTTATTCTAGAAGGAGAAACCCTTGTTCCTCTCTAGATCTAGTTTTAATTTGATCTTCCCTTGTTGATTTGCGACTTGGATCTTGTTAATTACTAGTTTTAATTGTTCAGTTTGAATTTCTTGTTACAATTTTGCTTATATCTTGTGATAGTTTATGAATTCTTGTCAATTATCATTTTATACCCATTTCATGAATGTTATTAATCTTGACTTGTTGATGTTATATTGATGATTTCTATGCTTAGTCTAGTAGTTTGGATGATTGTATGTTGATAATTGTTAGTGGGTATTTGTAGAATTCAATTTAATTGCTATTTTGAACATGCCTTTTGGTAGTGCTTACCAAGTGTTTGATGAATTGTTTACTTTGATTATGGAGTAGTCTTTTTCACTCTTGGCCTAGGTCAAGGGAATTGGGTAAACTTGAGTCATTGGGTCTAATGGATTTGATGGTTTGGGAGCCCTAGGTGGTCAATTTGATACTCATTGACGCCAACCCACTACTAATCTAATTAGTAGGTAGGTTGGGACTTATGGGTTGATGTGATCAGGGCCATTTGATGTACTTCAAGTCTAGGGGTAGATATTACGTACTTAAGACTTTGAGAGTAGACTTAATGAGCTTGGTTCCTTATAATTGTCAAGGCATAGTTGTTAGACAAGGATGGTGATCCCAATTCCCGAGCCTAGCCAAGAGTTACCTTTATTATTCATACTTGAAATCAACTTTCTCAACCAATTGCTTTAGTTGTAGTTTCTTGTTTGGGTTACAATAGAATTAAGTGGAATGTTGTTTATTCATTGAAAGTGCTTATGTTTTGCTTAGTTGATTGAATTAATTGTTGCATTTTAAGATTACTTGTTTGTTAAGATTCCCATTTATTTTCATGCTTATAACTCACAACCCCGGATTTCTAACCAATGTCGAAGCACATGATTTCCCATTCCTTGTGAGACGACCCGAGGTTTGAATACTTCGGTTATTTCTATTGGGGTTGAACTTGTGACAACCAAATCCCTCTTCTAAATTTGACCCCCGAGGATTGTTGTTGGTAGAGCTATACTTACAACGCGGTTTTCTTGAAGAGAATCTTTACCAATACACCCTTGGCGCTTGCAGTGTCAGGGGTTACCCTTCCATTCTCTGATTTTGAAATGGAGGTGTTATCCCATTGTGGGGTAGCTCCTTCCCAACTTCATCCCAATTCTTGGGGTTTCCTCAAAATTTACCAGCTTGTCAGCCATGCACTTGATTTTCCAATCTTTAAAGACCCTTTTCTATCTTTTTCACTTAACTAAGCTGTTTAGTGCTAAAAATAAGCAACAGTGGGTTTCCTTCCGAGCTATACAAGGCCGAAAAGTTTTTTCCATTTTTGATGAGTATTTTCATGACATTGAAAATTTCTACTTTGAAGTCCAAGCCGCTGAAGGTCGTCATCCCTTTTTCTAAATGAAAATGATGAGTCCCGATTTCCTCTATACTGGGTCAAAACTTCCCCTGTAGAGAAATATAGCCTGGTAGATTTGGACGAGGTAGAAGAGACTGTGGTAGAGTTTTTTCGAGAGGCTTGGAGATGGGCTCCAAACTGGGACACCATAAAATTTCTTCTTAGATCTCCGAGTTATGTCAGGGCTGAACTAGGTAGTTTTTATTTTTGATTTTGTAGGCAACTTTTCTTACTTCCGACTTGTGTACTAATCATTTTTACTTCCCTTTACAGAAAAATGAAAAGCGGGTCGAAAGCTTACCAAAAGGTGCAGGAAGCCAAGAGGAATGCTCGTGCCCGAGCTACTGCACAAGAGGTCGGAACCTCTGCCACTCCGCCTTCTCAAAGCTCGGGTTTGGGGATTTCTTCTTCTCAGCCAATTTTAGTAAATCCAATTCCTACTCCTCCTCTTCCTCCTCCTGCCCTTATCCCCCCCAGTTCTTTCTTCCTCGGAACCTGAAAAGAAAAAATGCAAGATCTCGGAAGCCGGTGCCTCCAACGTCGGGGACACCAATTTTGACGGAGTGAAATTTTCTAGGAAGTACATCCTTCCACATAGTCAAATTGCTATGGATGATGCTGCTATCCGCAATCATCTTCAAATTTTAATCCGAGAAATTCGGACTGCCGGAGTCTGTACCTCTCTTCTTGATATATTGGAAAAGAACCCTTTGAGTGCGACCCAGCATTCTTTGGAGAATCTCCAGGGGCAATTGGCCATGTATCAAGAAGATGAGAAGAGGCTGCAGGAGGAGAATGCTCAGCTGAAGGAAGAACTCTTCCAATGTTGGGAAAAAGAGAAGCAGTTAATGGGCTCCTGTGCAATGGCTGAGGGCTTGAAGGAGAAGGCTGAGCAGAACTACGTCGGGATTTTTTCGGCCAATATTGATTTGAAAAGAGATGTGGAACAACTTTGGAAGGGTTATCAAGACTTGGAGGACTCCATTGTTGAGGGTACTGAAGAGGTGTTCAAGGTGTTGAAACAACAGGTCGGAGTCATTGCTCCCGACTTGGACCTGTCACCCCTTCATCCTGATAAGGTTGTTATCAATGGAGAGATAGTTTTTTCTCCTCGTCCTGAAACAGACTCTGAGTTGAAGACGGGGGGCAACGTGTAATTGAATCTCCTCCTGATGAAGTCACTGCATCCGAGGAGTTACTGCCGAGTTCTTCTGCCCCACCTGATGCTGCTCCGACCTCTGTGGCAGACCCGACTTCCCCTCTAGATGATAATCCTCTCATTGGTCCTATTTGAATCTGCCCTTTAAGGCCCAGCTTGTGGGTCCATTTTATGAACACTTTATGTATCTTTTTTTATTTTGTGGATGGCTTCTGTCATTTGATCCTTTTTAATAGGATCTTAAACAACAATTTTTGTTTTCTGATCCCTTTTGGATAGAACTTTTAACAAAGTAGCTACTTTTTATTCATGTGATGACATCTCTTTTAAGCTGTTTGATGAAACTTTTAAAGGATTTTTAGGTTTGAAGGTTTTTTGTGAAAATCCCTTTGCTGTTTTAAACTTCAGGTTTGCAAAGCTTTTAAGAGAGCTTTTTATCAAATGGACCTTTTTTATCTAAGTTAGATAATTTCGTTACTATCCAATAAAACTGTAAGAAAACTTTTTGCTAAGTAATCTTTTGTCTTGGCAAGGCCTTTATGGAAAAATCCTTACCATTGATCCGTTAAAGGGATTTCCTATCTCTTTGTTTTCCATTAGTTCTCATACGTTCAATTTTTCTTTGTTTATTGAATCATTTCCATAACTTAGGTTATTCTTGCAATGCATTACGTCTGCTCGGGCTAAGTCGTTATCTATCTTATTTCCGAGCTGTTATGGTCGTCTTTTATAACCTCTTTACACCGACCTGTACCTCGTCGCTTTAGCTTGTCGACCATCTAGGTCGGGCAATGGATTTTTGCGCTTTTTTGAGCTTAAGTCGGTGCGTATCTTAGTAATGGTGAATGAAAATTCTAAAGAAAAAGATAATAAAGGGAGAGATATTATTACTAATGAAATGTGACTTTACAAGGATGCTTATGCTATTGAGGGAATAAATTTCATGCCCCTAGCCCTCGCTTTGATGCCTCGTTAAAACCCCCTCCAGGAAAACCCTTTTTGGAAAAAAAAACCATGAAGTCGGGATAAAGAGTACATCGGGGAGCGAGGTTCACTTCTAGCTGTAATATCTCTTCATATTGCAAGCGTGCCATGACCTTGGGAGCTTGGAGCCTCCTAGGTCGGACACTTTATAATAACCCTTTCCCAAGACCTCAAATATCTTGTAGGTCCCTTCCAGTTTGTAGAGAGTTTCCCTTCTCCCGACTTGTTCACTCCGATGTTATTACAGATGATAACTAGGTCGTCCGAGGTGAAACTTCTTCGAATGACTCTTTGGTTGTACCTTGTTGCCATCCTTTGTTTTAACACTGCTTCTCTTATCCGGGCATGTTCTCATTCTTCTGGGAGTAGTTCGAGTTCTTCTTTGTGGGCTTGGAGTAGATTACTTCACCAAGTGGATAGAAGCAGAGCCACTGGCCACTATAACAGCACAGAAAAGTCAGAAGTTCCTCTAGAAGAACATAATCACCCGGTTCGGGATTTCCCACTCTATCACCACAGATAATGGCACACAATTTACTGATTCTACATTAAGGGACTTGGTAGCTAGCATGAAAATCAAACACCAATTCACTTCGGTTGAGCATCCCCAAGCGAATGGATTGGGCTTGAAATGTGTGGCCCAAACATTGAAAAGAGGTGGTCTCTGACTGGTTCACGTTTGTGAGCCACCTTCCGAGTTGTTTGTATGCTTGAATAGGTGGGACGTGGTACCTGCAAGATACTCCAATACCTAAGTCAGCAAGGGGTTGAGCAGGTTTAGAATATTGGAACTTAAGTATACCTAAGAGTGTCAATGTACTTATAAGGGATGAGCCAATAACCACCGTTAGAGTAGTTCCACTGTTGATGGTGGATAACCGTCCCTTTATCTTAGGGTTGTTGAGATCTCTCTTCTAGAAGTGGAAGAGAGATTTACGGGGGCAATTATTCACTTAGATAAGTGTTAAGTGCCTGCTTACGTCGAACTCGACCTCTTAAATGAGGTCGGACGAGCGGTAGAGGCCAATCTGCTGGATTGGGCCTTTTAACTCGATTTGGGTCTGGCTTTGTTATTTGGACCAGGGTATGAATACATACTCTTTTCTTTAGTAAAAATCAAAATCAAATAAAATAGTTCTTTAATCAAATTAACCAAAATAAAACTTCCAACTTCTAATAAAAATTTTGGCAGCATCTCCTTTAAAACTCGAACTTTTTCTACCTTTCAAAGATCCCATCCAAACAATTTCTCAAACCCTTCTCAACCATTTTTGAATGTCAAACCATTCCAAATATCAAATTATCTTCAATATCAAATCATTTTCAATATCAAATCATTTCTCAATCCTTTACAATGGGTTCAAAACTAAATCATTTCTCAATAAAACAAACAAATCAAATTTTCAAATCAAGCTTTCATTACCTACCACAATGCCAATTCAATAATCAGAAATAGCCACAATCCAACCATAATCATAACAACTTTAAACCAACGAGAAAACCTAACTCCTTTTATCAATTACTCATCACATTTCATTTCACGATCAATATAGTATTATCAGGCAACCACTTCAGCAACAACCAAATAAACATCTTCAATCGATTAATAAACCAACCAAACAAGAAATTATATTCAAGATAACTCAATTCAATCCACAAGACTTACGAAATCAAAAAATATATTTTTCGCATTAATATTGACTTGTAACAATTCTTAAAAGTAAATGAGTTTAAGAAAAAGCCCTTAACTCGAATAGTCAAAATTCGAAAGCTATAAAACACGTCAAAACCGCTTTTTCTCCCATCCCACAGCAGTGGCAACACTTTTGACTGCTCCATCGGCAGCAGTGGCAAGACTTTTGACCGCTTCTGCGGCAACAGCAAACATCGAGCGCCACATGCAGTCATGGTAACTATACTCTGAGACATTAACGTCATAAAATCCTCAACAAACTATAACAGAACGCTAACGACGAAGGTTTTGAAATAAGAAAACTTACTGTACTCAGAGAAGAACCAAAGAATGTTGTAACAACGAGTTCAGTCGCGACTTCTGTCGATGTCAATGCCATTGTCTGGCAGCTAGAGGCACGGGCGTAGTCCATAGTGACGGCGGCAGTAGATCAGCGATCCAAACGACACCATGCAACTCCCCGATGAGCATGGCAATAGTAGCGGCGTCTACTCTCTCCCACGCGAGCTCCTTGGTGGCAGCTGCAACCCACTACGATGACGACGACGCTTCCCATAACAAACCCTAGCAGCGGTAGTGACGACAAACCTTGATGGTGACGGCAGTAGCATCGACGACGAAACCGTCTTCTTCTCCATCACACATTTCTCTCTCTCCACGTCGCGCTCTCTCTCATGCTCCTCTCTCTCCTCCTCGTGACAGCAACGGTGACGGCCTAGTAGCAGCAGTGGAGCGCGACGATGGCTTGGCAACGGCGGCATCCCCCTAGCTGGCGTCGTCTCTCCCTCTCCGATCTTCTTCTCCCTCGCAGCGCATCTCTCCTTCCCTATTCTTTTCTTTTCTTTCCTTTCTGTTTGTGTGTGTGTGAAGAGGAGTGAGTGTGAAATGAGTGAGAGTGCGGCGGCTGGAATGAGGAGAGTGTGTTAGGGTTTTGGTTAAGGTAAGTTTGGGAATTATGATTTGTATATGAAATTAGGATAATAGTAAAATTTAAGGATATTAATAAAAATTAAGAGATAGAGTATAAATTTAAAATTAAATTAAATACAAAATAATTATCTTTAAAATACTATTTAATTATCAACTTATAAATTATTTCAAATAAATACTAATTCAATAAAAATTGAAGATAATCAAATTGATTTTTTTATTCATAAAATAATGTCAAAAATCTAAATATTTAAAATTAAACGTATTAAATTTTTATATTTTTTAATTACTAAAATTTTAAATTTTGAATACGAAAATTATCTAATTAATATAAAAATTGTTAAATATAAAAAATTTATTATTTAATTTTTAAAAATCTGAATTCTTACACTTCCCACCGAAAATTTGGACAAAATTAAGAAATGGTCATTAATTTCTGACCAAGATATATCAATATCCTAGAATTTAAGTCTAGTCAAAATAAGAAAACAATACATGAGAAATTAACTTTGATAATAAAATTAAATCAAAACAATAAAAAGGCTTGGCTCTAGTATCATCGAAGTAATACATAAAGTTCATAACACGCAACAAAAGACAGTTTTAGGAATACATACAACTCAAATGATGTTGAAATAATAATACTATTTTCTATAGTATATGATTCTTTGATCATTTGGCTTTTTGTAAAAGCCAAGTGGCTAAACATCTTCAAAATACGACATCTTTTTATTTTTTGTAGAGTGTTTATGTTGGTTATTATTATTGTGGATTTTCAACCCATATATATGAGACTATTTACTTCAATGGATTCCACATTCTTACTGGCTATCTTCTCCTTTCTCCTATCATGAAGAATTCAATGTTATACTTTTCATTTGCTCTTCTTTATACTTTTCTCTTATCAACACACGTCTTAACTCATGAAATACCAAATAATGGTGAGTCATCTTTTTTTTTTTTAAATTAGAGAGTGTTAGGTAAACAATGACTATTTTGAACAACATAAGCAACCACCAATTAAATAAAAATACATTACATATACCTCTAAATTACCCATCTAATCTTAATATTAAAATAACTATCCGTATACCTAGTAAAATGAACATCCGATATATCTATTGTTCATATTATTTAATATTTTTATTGTCTACCTATACTTTTCCTTTTTTATTTTTTTTCTTTAACTTTTGTAGTGAGTTTTAGAGTAATTATCTATAAATTAGTTTCAAATTTTAAAATATTCAGATAGTCTTCAACATTTATCTTCATTAGCCAATATAATCTCTCTCAAATTGATTAGAATAGTAAAATATAAAATAATTTTTGAATCATTTAAAAATTTTAAATTAATCTCTAAAAAACTTTAAAAATTTTGAACAGTCATTTTAATTAAACGAATTAAATTAAAAGGGAACTATTTTGTCTAGCATAAGTAAATTTTAAGGATTATTTTGTATATTTTAAAACCTAAAATACTAAAACGTCTAATATTAAAAATTTTAGAGACTAATTTAGATAATTACTTTTAATTTAATTTTCAATTTTAAAAGAATGATTGCAATTATAACTTACATTTTTTCTCTATTCACCAGAGGAGAGAATTCCAGCACAAAATAACAATGCATGGCCTTATGAGTTAGAAGGTTCAACAAGTGGCTATCATCTTCCCAGTTACTACTTTCAAGAAGCTAATCCTTCTTTGGTACCTAACGCTAAAAAGGGTCACTATACTACTCGTTTGGTTGGCTATACTCCCAGTGACTATCAACTTGACAAAACAATGATAGATATTAGTTTTCCGGGTGGTAGAATAAATTTTCCTTGGCCATTTTCAAGTTCTATGTTTGTGGCACCAAAAACTGATGAAGCAAGCCCTCTTTATACTGCTACTTCGACTAGTTACCATCGTGCCAATCAATATCCATCATACTTCGGAGATACTGGTGAGGATTTTTTTTCCCCTCTTTTAATGTCTATCTTCTCTTAGTACCTTAAATTTTTTACATAAGTGGTCTAATTTATTTCAAAATTGATGAGTAATGTTAGGAAATGAATTTTTTTCAGCCAATTTTAATCAATGTGTTTAAAATTATTTTGTTTCTCTTAAATTATATACTCTAAATCATAAATCTTTAATCTCAAATTTTAAATCTTAAAATTCTCAAAAAAAAAAAAAATTAAAGATAAAAAATTAACTCATGTTGGCTAACTAAAATTTGATTCCTTATATATATATATTTTTTTAATAATAAGAAGACTCTCTTATCATATATTAGCATAAATTTTAGCCAATTTTACAACGTTATAAAAGTCTATAACTTGTTTAAACTATTATTTGTGAAAATCATTTTAATTATATATTTTTCAAAACTAATGAAAAATTCATTATTATTATTAGAAAAGCCAATGTCTTATATTCTAGTCATATATTGACTTAATAAGTGGTTGATAATGGAATTTTAGGAAACGAAAAGCTACATATGTATTTTATTGCTTCTTAAAGCATCAAGCAAGTTCAAAACTTTTATTGTGTATTGTTATCGTAAGATTTTTTAACTTAAATCCTCTAATTATTGGAACAAATAAAATTGCTGAATCAGAGAATCCTAAAAGTAGAAGAATGACGAGAAATCGTAAATTATTTATGATGGAGCCTTCAGAAGTTAATGAAAAGTTTACTCATATTTTTCCAACAAAGACTTCCAACATGATACATGGCGGTAAAGGATATGGAGACATTGATGAGGCGACAACAACCTAATACCAACCTATCAATTATATACATATGTAACCAAATATATAATAATATCGATATCGGGTGTCTTACGACTTATTTATATATGAAGCTACTATTTGGTTATTATGCTATGCATTTCTTTCTTGTTATCTCTGATTTGGTCATTAACCTAAATCAATATTTGATGTTATGAAATAAATATGATTTTAGTATAAAATTATTTTCTTGTTCGATAATAATTTTAATTTAATCTTGAAATTTTAATTTTATTATCTCAGTCAAACATTAAAGCAATAACTGGATTTATCTAAAGAACAATTATATATATATGACAAATAAAATTATCATTTTATCCAATACTTAATCAACACTAAATTTTAAATATTAAATTTTAAATCTTAAATCTTAATAATATAAAATAAAGTGTTGGCCTAAAATATTAATTAATATTAATAAAAAATACAGTCATATTACACATCTATATAATTTTGTATCCAAGTTCATCCAAGTTGGTCCAACATAAAAAAAAAACCCAATACCATTAAATAAAACGTGAAATACACGCGTCTAACACACACGAAACTGCTCTTACCCAATGCTTCTTCTCTTCTTCTTCTTCTCACGCTCGTTTACGCACGGAGCATCTTCTTCTTCTTCGCCTTCTTCTTCGCATTCCTCCTCCTCCTCTTCCTCATTCTCCTCCTTTTTTTCGTATTCTTTCTTCCTCACGTGTTTTCTCCTTATCGTCATTCTTTTGTTGTTGTTGCTGCTGTATTTTTTTCCTCTTTCTCTCTTTCGTGAAGAGGCAGCAGAAGGTCAAGAGGAAGAGTTTTAAATTGTGCAGAACAGAAATGAACCGAATATGTTATTATGGTTAAACAATTGTATAATACTAAATGAATGGAGTATTATCCATTTTATAAATTCAAATTAGGACATCTTTTTGCATAATAAACTGAACATGTACTCATGGCTAGTGAAACAATTGTATAATACTGAGCGAACGAAACATAATCCATTATATAAAATCAAATTCAAACAGCTTTCTGCACAATGAACCGAACACAGTACTCATGGTGAAACAATTGTATAGTACTGAGTGAACGAAACATAATCCATTATATAAAATCAAATTCAAACATCTCTACCTACAATTTACAGATTATCAATTCAATTCAATTCAATTCATTACACCTCCGTCCATTCATTTTAATTCAAATTAGCAATTGCATTCCATTCAATTCGATTCAACATTGAATAATCCAAACTTCATCAGTTTGATTCGTTTCAGAAGAATAATCCAAATTGCTCTCATTCAACTGATTTGAAGTTGTGTCATTCATTGTTTCGATTCAGATGTGCAGATCGAAGAAGAAAACGAAGAAGAATAGGAAGAAGATAAATGCAACGTAACCAGATCGAAAGAAGAAAGCGAGAAGATGAACGCGACCAGAGGAGAACGACGAAAGCATACCGATCAATAAGAAAGAACGCACGTGGAGCAAAGTTTTAGGTTACACCACGTTAAATGTAGCGCGTGTATGACAAACGAATAATGGGGGAGGGGAGCGCGTCTGACCAATATTGCTTGAATAACTTGGATATATTTTTTATATGGATGTAGAACATTATTGTAAGAGGAATGCTAGGGGGCCAGTAATTTTGGTGTTTTGTAACCATTATTTGGCCATCAATAATGTTTTTAATGGTGTGAGATTACATCTAATGGTGGGAGATCACTCACTTTTGTTTTGATGGTTAAGTGCTGGCCAAAAAATATAAAAGTTGCTGACCCCTAGACTTTTTCTTATTATAAAAAATATTGACCTCTTAACTATTTTTTTTATCTAAAATTTTTTTATGTAATTAAATAACATAACTTAGACACCCAACATCAACAACTATCAAACAAAGACAAATACAAATGATAATAGTGACAATATGTACATACGGAATTTTTTTCTTAAAGAATGAAAAAAATTTATTATTTCCAAAAAGAAAATAACTCCCAATGTCCGGTTTACCACGCAATAAATAGGACCCCTTCGTCGTTTATCTTTGTCAAACTTCTTCAAATATTATTTTTACCCTATCTTTTTTATTTTTTCTAATTCATAATTTTATTATTGTTTAAATATTTAATTTAGATATTGTTATGCTATAATTATTTAAAAAGTTAGGTTAGATAATGTTACCTAAAAGTAGTTTTTAGTTATTATAGGAATAATTATTTAGATCAGATAATAATGTATAAAAATAAATATTTATATTAGATGAGTGCATGATTTTAATTTTGATTTTAATTTAAAGTGTATTTAAATTGTAGGTTACGAGGAAAATTAACTTATGTTTAAGATTAACAAGTGACCAATACGTAGAGGATAGAATAAATATTTTTTAATTATAATTTAAGTGGCATTACTTGACTATTTAGATTAGCTTAATGTGATTCAAATTTTATTTGAATTTTAGTTTAGATTTAGTACGTCATGATTATTTTATTTTTATATTTGAAGGGTTACATAGCATGTATCAATGGAGCACAATTTGCTAAGAGGCTATGAGGAGAATTTGTATAGACTAGATAAGATTGATTATATTGTTGGAAGATTTAGACAACTGATATAAAATTTAAATTATGTATTCATTGAATATAAAATTTATATTTTTGGGAGCTTGAATTCTATATAAGTTTGTGTTTTTTAGCCTACGTACTAAGATGTCAGATACTTGACGAAATAAACTGACACGGTCCAACAAGCTTCCTAGGTCATACCTCAGATGAACAGACTCTGAACATGTGAGATACGTGATTGAGTGAGACTATGATTAGACGTTGCCTGTTTTGATTGAAAGGTGGCAGCCAAAGTCAAACACGTTTTATTTGCCTATATGAGTTGACTATTACCTTGCAGGATGTGACTTATCAGTTAGAACTTCTAATTGATGGAGATCCTTCTTTAGTGGCTACATGAATAGCTGGGAGCTTTTCTATGAGGGACGGACCATGATGGAGTTATGCTAGCAGTTGATAAGAGCTGTAATAGGACCCATTGAGAAACAAGATCAGAACAAGTAGAGCGTCAATATATCGTGGTTTAGAGATACAATATGTCAGGATTTGGAAGAGGACATAACGGATGAGCGATGTATGCAGTACACCTGAGGGTATATCAGGCAGATCATAGTAGTATTTTGTATCTGGACATGTCTGACTGTCGAGTTCACAAGAGGTGGCTGCCACTATTGAAGGATCTAGATTGGGGTGGTCATCTATTTTGGAGTTTAATTGTGCTTGGCTTTTCGTACTAGGAGATGTGTCGAACCACAAACTAAATGCAACAAAATTTAGGTGGATGTAGAGGTTTGCTTCTCTCTTGGACATATTATCATATCATTGCGTTTTTACCCCAAGAATTTGAAGAGTGGAAATTTTCTTTTGTCCAGAGTTATTTCTGTATTTCTTTTCTTTGTTTTATTGCTCTCTAAAAAAAAAAAAAAAGAATGTGTAACTTTTAACAACTCATGAAATTGTAGGTGGGTGGGACACAAGCTATCTCGGGGCTCTAAGGATACTAGACTTTGAAGTTGGAGAGGAGTTCTCAACAACATTGAGACAAATGACAAAGTTAATCAATATATTTGTATATAAGTATAGACGTGTTCTTTTTTTTTTTTTGACCAATTGCCTTGTTATTGATTGAATTTACATCACAACTTTTATTTGCGTCTGTCACAACAGTATTTGCGATGTATTTTTAGTGGGTGCATTTAGTGTTGGTTAGTTTGATAGACCAACAGGATCACGTTGTAGGCCACATAACACATGATCTACCTGTTTATACTCTGAATCCTCCATAGTTCATCAACCAGAGGATGATGATTTGCCATAGGTGCAACCTCGAAGGGGGTGACGGGATAGGGTGCATCCTATGCCTGGCCAAGCTAGAGCAGCTTGTAGATGATGATATTAGGGAGTTGTGATTCACAAATGTCATGCTTGCAGATTATTTGGCCTTTGAGCCACAATGTCTGACACAGTCATCATATATCAGTTGGATCAGTGCGAATTATAAGTTCGTGAAGTAGTTTATCTCTTCGTCTTCCTCAATAGATATATCCATGGGTTCAACATTTACTTCATCACCATCAGATAAAGGATTAACTTGATTAGGATCATTCATTCGTTCTCCAACTATAAAACCCTCATGGCTTTCAAAATCTGCTTACACCATGTTATCTCGTAGTGCATTCGAATATGTATTAGACGCCTCAATGCTACTTTCGGGTGGCATGTTTAGATCAACCATCAACCTTCTAATATTTGTGCTAACTGTGTCACTTGATTGGGAGCAATATCCAACAAACATCGATAGGCATCATTATCACACACTTTCATCTTTTTCATATCCATTTTAAAAGAAATTCTATTGGAGCTTTAATAGCCATTCAAAAATGATATCTTAAGATAAATAATAAATATTTTGCTTTGAAGTTATTCAACAAATGCTTACTACAATGCCTCTGCCATGAATTTAAAAAGTACTCAAAAATTGCTTATGTCAATCTTTAGCATTAAATAGAAATAAATTAAAATATTAGTTAATAATGTTAATTGAAAATAATAAAAATAAAAATATATTACCTTTTGCCTATTACTCATTATTGTGTATGATCATCCCCTAAAGCATCGTACAAGCAATTCAATAAATAAAAATTCAAAAAATCTCTAATAGTGTATGTGAGAATTTGCATAAAGAGAATATGCACAAGGCAATATTCTCCGTATGGACCTTTCAAACAACATCCATCTAAGTTAAACGTGGTTTTCAACCATTTAAAATTTTTTATATACATGAAACTATATACATAAAGATCCTTTTAAAAAAATGAGTTTCCTCCTTCAATGTCGTTTAATCATAGTACTCCAATTTTATTATGCTCCCTCTTTTTTTGTAATAACAAATTAGAAAACTTAACTATCTTCTATAACATAAAGCATGAGAACCTTAACTATCTTCTAATAATTATTTTTTCTTCTACCTTATATAATTTTTTGGGATGGGGTTCAATTCCAAACTTGGTATTCAATTTATTAAATATGAGTTTATTGTTCATGATTGGATCAACATTCAAAGATTGTTTCACCTTTTACGCTATGCATGTAGAATTGCTATTTCTCTTTTCAAATTTTCTAATACAAGGATGCTTAGGCTCATAGCTCTTGATAAAAAAAAAAAAAGCAAAATCATTTGGAGAAAGAGAAATATAGACAATCTAAGAACAACTTTTAGAAACAAATTGATGACACGTCATCTTAAGTGATTTTTAAAGTTTTTTTTTCATATATTTTTTTAAGTTTTAATCAAACTTATTATGTTTTCTAATAGAATTTAATAAATAATCAAATAGTTAGAGTTGGAATAGCATTGTTGTGTTTTCAAGAATTTTTAAACTCAAAACAAGCAAGAATTAAAGCTTTTTTACAAGAAAAATACAAATACAATAAAAATGTGGCCTAAGGAACAAAATTGTGCCCAAAAAGAAGAACACTAGAGCCCAAAACACATAAGCCCGGGGTATAAGTTCTCAGCCCTGACCTCTTTATACTCAAATGATGATAACTTGAGCTTCAAAAGTCCAAATGAGGCAGTTTAAGTTGTGTTAGAAAGCTAACGTTCAGAGCTTCAAAATGTTATGCATGTGTCTATAGTGGACATTTAGTTTGAGTCGCGCATGACCATCATCTTTGGGATCTAAAAAATCAATGCCCCAAACTTCTTCAATCTCACGCCCGGCGGAAAACTTGCATGCCCGGCGGACCTCCTACAAGCCCGGCGGACATCCTACAAGCCCGGCGGACCCTTCCTTCTTCCTTTCTCCGCCAGGCGTTCCTCAAAGAACTCCACACCCACCCGGCATATATCCTCCCTTGGAAGGTGCATTTTTGGACTTTTTGCCCAAATTTCTTTAATACAAGTCCAACTTAAAGCTAATTACAGCTCTCAGGAAGCAAAAATTAAGGCCTAAGTTCAATTATCCACATTATTAGAAGTCTTAATCACATTCAAAATATTGAAGACTCTAGAATATTAATTATTAATTCTTTCTAGAAATATAAGAGATTTGGTTGTTAGGATTTGATTTGAATTATTATTTTCAATTTGAAATTAAAGTCAGTAAGTAGTTATCTTATTTTTCTCTTCGAAAGATAAGATTAGGATAGTTTTAAATTTGAATTCTATAATTAGAATATAAATAAGTAAACAAGGTTCACAAGAGAAGGCATCCAGGAGGAGGATCTTCGGATCCAAATCCTAGCATAGTCAGCTCCTCGGTAATCTTTTTTTATTGTTTTCTTTTCTTTTCCATGGGTGACTAATTCTTTGTCAAAGAGTTAGAAGCACTGTTTATATTTTCTATGGGTTCTTAACCTACATTTATTTTATTTTTAAGTTTTGCATTGATCTATTTCATGATTGAGTTATTCATTCTTCATTTGGATTAGTAGTATTGAAAGGTTTGCTAATCTCTTTTGAATTCTTTTATTATAATTGAAAATTTTGATATTTGAATTAATGCTTGAAACTTTTTTGCATGACTCTTTGAATTCCACTAGGAATAGTGGTTCAATTAGTGTACGACACATGCATGATTTTCAATCACTCTAATTTTGAATAAGTGATATATAATTCAAATTAGAATAACATTTGAAAATTGTGTTTTTCTTATAAAGATTTAACTGGACATGAGTAGCTTGAGTATGTGACATGTAATTCCACGTAAGGACTACTTTTTACTACAAGAAATATTGTTAAAATTGACAAAAAATCGACTTACCGTAGCTTTTAAAAGTGTCGATTTTTTAAAAATATAATAAAATCAACGGCTTATTAAACCATCAATAAATTTTAAATAAAATTGATAACCTTTTCGTCGATAATATGAATTTGAGATTTATCCATATTCAACAAAAGTGACACCCTGACTGTTGATAATCTTATGTAAAATCGACGAGATGTCTGTCGATATTTGATTTATTAAAGTCGACAAATTAGTCATTGATTTAATTATTAAAGTATCAACAATATTGTCATTTATTTTTTATTTTCTTTTGTCTCTTCCAAAATAAAAAAGTGACAGCATTGTCGTCGATTTTAATAGCCATATTTTTAAATTATCTTTTTTATTTAAAAATAGTAGACAATTAATGCAAATAAAATTTTAAATATAAAAATAAAATTTATACTGAATATTAGATAATGAAACAAATAAATTTTTAATATAGAAATAAAATTTATACTAAATATTAGATAATTAACAATCCTTTAACATAAAGATTCAAGATAAGATAAATAACTAAATACAAAATATTTATCTAAATCCACTGATAATACAAAATATTCAAAACAAAATAAATAACTCTACTCGTACTCGTCTAAATAGTCCTCATCTAAGTCATCAAAATTATTAGAATCATCCTCCATTTGAGAAATCAATTCCTTCTTCACTAGGTAGGGGATACTCAGCCATCATCAACACTTAATACCTGAATTGTGGTTTCTATGCCAAAATTTGGCACTGCCATTCCCATGTTTCTCTCATTTGACATCAAACAGTCTTTGTCAGTACTTGAGCTATTATTATTTTGGCTATCAGGCCTATTTCGATTCTTTGAGGATCCTAGAAAACTCTAATAGACTTTTGAGGAGAATATGTTGTAAACAGACAAAAAGACTAATGATATTGATCAACATAAGATTGTAGATAAGAGTGTTTTAAAATCTCAGATGCCTGTGATACATATAAAATGAATTTATTGAGTTAACAATAATAATGAATCACATTAGTGTCAAAAATTTTCAAAAAAAAAAATAAAAGATAAAAAAATAACTCATGTTGGTGATGAGCGGATATTTTATACGCTTTTTGGGGATAATTTCATATAGTTTTAAGTATGTTTTTAGTTAGTTTTTAGTCTATTTCTATTAGTTTTAGAAAAAATTCATATTTCTGGACTTTACTATGAGTTGTGTGTTTTTCTGTAATTTCAGGTATTTTTCTGGCTGAAATTGAAGGAGCTGAGCAAAAATCTGATTCAGGCTGAAAAAGGACTGCTGATGCTGTTGGATTCTGACCTCCCTGCACTCAAAGTGGATTTTCTGGAGCTACAGAACTCGAAATGGCGTGCTTCCAATTACGTTGGAAAGTAGACATCCAGGGCTTTCCAGAAATATATAATAGTCCATACTTTGCACAAGAATAGACGACGTAAACTGGCGTTCAACGCCAGTTCTCTGCCCAATTCTGGCGTCCAGCGCCAGAAAAGGATCAAAAGCTGGAGTTGAACGCCCAAACTGGCATAAAAACTGGCGTTCAACTCCACAAATGGCCTCTGCACGTGAATTGCTTAAGTCTCAGCTCCAGCACACACCAAGTGGGCCCCAGAAGTGGATCTCTGCATCATCCATCATAGTTTATCCAATTTTTGTAAACCTAGGCTACTAGTTTAGTATTTAAACAACTTTTAGAGACTTATTTTGCATCTCATGACATTTCAGATCTAAACTTTGTATTCTCTGACGGCATGAGTCTCTAAACCCCATTGTTGGGGGTGAGGAGCTCTGCTGTGTCTCGATGAATTAATGCAAGTATTTCTGTTTTCCATTCAAACACGCTTGTTCCTATCTAAGATGTTCATTCGCGCTTAACTGTGATGGAGGTGATGAGCTGTGACACTCATCACCTTCCTCAAATCATGAACGTGTGCCTGACAACCACCTCCGTTCTATATATGATTGAATGAGTATCTCTTAGATTCCTTAATCAGAATCTCCGTGGTATAAGCTAGAACTGATGGCAGCATTCATGAGAATCCGGAAAGTCTAAACCTTGTCTGTGGTATTCCGAGTAGGATTCAAGGATTGAATGACTGTGACGAGCTTCAAACTCTTGAAGGTTGGGCGTTAGTGACAGACGCAAAAGGATAGTAAATCCTATTCCAACCGGATCGAGAACCAACCGGTGATTAGCCGTGCTGTGACAGAGCGCGTGAGCGTAGTTTTCACTGGGAGGACGGAAGGTAGCCATTGACAACGGTGATCCACCAACACACAGCTTGCCATAGGAGGACGTGCGTGCGTGAATCAGAAGACAGAGGAAAGCAGAGATTCAGAAGATAAAGCATCTCCAAAACTCCAACATATTCTCCATTACTGCATAACAAGTAACCTTTAATTTATGCTCTCTCAGTTATTCACAATTCAACTGATAAACATAATTGACTTCCTGACTAAGATTTACAAGATAACCATAGATTGCTTCAAACCAACAATCTCCGTGGGATTCGACCCTTACTCACGTAAGGTATTATTTGGACGACCCAGTGCACTTGCTGGTTAGTGGTACGCGTTGTGAAAAGTGTGATTCACAATTTGTGCACCAAGTTTTTGGCGCCGTTGCCGGGGATTGTTCGTGTTTGGACAACTAACGGTTTATTTTGTTGCTTAGATTAGGAAAATTTTTTCTTTTTTTGGTTTAGAGTCTTTTATTATTTATCCCTTGTTAAAACACTTTAAATTTATAGCTCAGTTAATTAGAACGTGGTGTTTACGTTCATGATAATTGGCTATCATATTTTTTAAAACCTTTTTCAAAAATAATTTTTCTATTAAATCCTGTGCCAAACTTTAAGTTTGGTGTTTTCTTGTTGATTTCCCTTTGGTTTTCGAAAATTTTGGTTTGGTTTTCTTAAAATTTTAAGTTTGGTGTTCTTTCTTCATGTTCTTGTGTTCTTGTGAGTCTTCAAAGTGTTCTTGAGTTTTCCTTGTGTCTTGATCTTAAAATTTTTAAGTTTGGTGTTCCTTGGTGTTTTCCCTCCAAAATTTTCAAAAACAAGGAGCATTAGATCTAAAAATTTTAAATCTTGTACTATCTTATTGTTTTTCTCTCTCCTCACTAAATTCAAAAATATCTTTTCAAAATATCTCTTCTAACTTCCTAACTTCTTATCTTTTCAAAATTTGTTTCAACTAACCAACTAACTTTTTGTTTGTTTCTCAACTTTTTCAAAACTACCTAACTAACTCTCTCTCTCTCTAATTTTCGAAAATATCTTCCCTCTTTTTCAAAAATTTCTTTTTTAACTAATTAATTTTTATTTTTTTTTATAAAAAAAAAATTTAATTTCAAAATTCAAATTCTTTTTAGTTATTTTATTTTATTTAAGTATTTACTTCTTATAAAATAAAATAAATAAAAAGATAAATCAGTCCAAGTTATATCCATATATCCATCATGGACATAAGTGGAAATGAACAGTCCAGGAGGACTCTGGGGTCATATTCTAACCCCTCTACTGCTTCATATGGGAGTAGCATATGCATACCCTCCATTGGAGTTAGTAGCTTTGAGTTGAATCCTCAGCTCATTATCATGGTGCAGCAAAGTTGCCAGTATTCCGGTCTTCCACAGGAAGAACCTACAGAGTTTCTGGCACAATTTGTACAAATTGCTGACACAGTACATGATAAGGAAATAGATCAGGATGTCTACAGACTATTATTGTTTCCATTTGCTGTAAAAGATCAAGCTAAGAGGTGGTTAAATAACCAACCTAAGGCCAGCATAAGAACATGGAAACAGCTGACAGAAAAATTCCTGAATCAGTATTTTCCTCCAAAAAGGATGACACAGCTAAGGCTGGACATCCAAGACTTTAAACAAGGAGATAATGAATCTCTTTATGATGCCTGGGAGAGATACAGAGAGATGCTACGAAAATGCCCATCTGAAATGTTTTCAGAGTGGGTTCAGTTAGACATCTTCTACTATGGGCTTGCAGAAGGAGCTCAGATGTCTCTAGATTACTCAGCTGGTGGATCTATCCATATGAGAAAGACAATTGAAGAGGCTCAAGAGCTCATTGATACAGTTGCCAGGAATCAGCATCTGTATCTAAGCAGCAACCCTTCCATGAATGAAGAGGTTAAAACAGTAACTGCTGAATTCAGTACTGTAAAACAAGCTGCTGAATTCAATCAGTAATTGGATTTTCTAACAAAGCAGCTAGCTGAATTCAAGGACAGGCTACAGGAGACAAGGATAGCTAATATACATATAGACGAACAGTTTAAACAAACAAAGCAGCAGCTATCAAAGCAAATAGCAGAAGAATGCCAAGCAGTTCAATTAAGAAGTGGGAAAACATTAAATACCCCACCTCAAGGCATCAAAAATTCAAGAAATGAGCGACCCACCAAAGATTCACCTGAGGACAGTAAGAGCCCAGGGAAAAATAATTCTGGCACTAAAACGCCAGAAAATGGGTGGAAGGCTGGCGCTGAACGCCCAGACCATGCCCAAAACTGGCGTTCAGCGCCAGAAACAAGGCAGGATTGGCGTTCAACGCCAGAAATGGGCAAGAATCTGGCGTTGAACGCCCAAATGGGGCAGAATCCAGCGTTGAACGCCCAAAATTGGTACATTTCTGGCGTTCAGGCGCCAGGAACAGACAGTGAGCTGGCGTCTAACGTCACTCCAGCTTCTGACTCTGGCACTCAATTGCCAGTGAGGGATCAGACACACACAAGTGCTGATAACAACCCCTCTAAAAAGGCTTCTTTAACCACTAAGGTTGAGGAATATAAAGCCAAGATACCTTATCCTCAAAAACTCCGGAAAGAGGAGCAGGATAAGCAATTTGCTCGCTTTGCAGATTATCTAAGGACTCTTGAAATAAAGATTCCATTTGCAGAGGCACTTGAGCAAATACCTTCTTATGCCAAGTTCATGAAAGAGATCTTGAGTCATAAAAAGGAGTGGAGAGAAACAGAAAGAGTTCTCCTCACTGAAGAATGCAGTGCAGTCATTCTGAAAAGCTTTCCTGAAAAGCTTAAAGACCCTGGGAGTTTTCTGATACCATGCATATTAGAAGGTGATTGCACCAAGACAGCTTTATGCGATCTTGGGGCAAGCATCAACCTGATACCTGCATCTACTATCAGGAAGCTTGGCTTAACTGAAGAAGTTAAACCAACCCGGATATGTCTCCAACTTGCTGATGGTTCCACTAAATACCCATCAGGCGTGATTGAGGACATGATTGTCAGAGTTGGGCCATTCGCCTTTCCCACTGACTTTGTTGTGCTGGAAATGGAGGAGCACAAGAGTGCTACTCTCATCCTAGGAAGACCCTTCCTAGCAACTGGACGATCCCTCATTGACGTCCAACAGGGGGAAATAACCCTGAGAGTCAACGATGATGAGTTCAAGTTGAACGCTGTCAAAGCCATGCAGCATCCAGACACATCAACAGACTGCATGAAAGTTGATCTCATTGACTCTTTGGTAGAAGAGATCAACATGGCTGAGAGTCTCGAATCAGAGTTGGAAGACATCTTTAAAGATGTTCAGCCTGATTTGGAGGATTCAGGGGACATGAAAGAGCCTCTGAACTTTCTTTTGAAAGAGGAAAAACCCCCTAAACCCGAGCTCAAGCCACTACCACCATCATTGAAATATGCATTTCTGGGAGAAGGTGACACTTTTCCAGTGATCATAAGCTCTGCTTTAAATTCACAGGAAGAGGAAGCACTTATTCAAGTGCTAAGGACACACAAGACAGCTCTTGGGTGGTCCATAGGTGACCTTAAGGGCATAAGCCCAGCTAGATGCATGCACAAAATCCTATTGGAGGACAATGCCAAACTAGTGGTTCAACCACAGAGGCGGCTAAATCCAACCATGAAGGAAGTGGTGCAGAAAGAGGTCACCAAGTTACTAGAGGCTGAGATTATTTATCCTATTTCTGATAGCCCCTGGGTGAGCCCTGTTCAAGTCGTCCCAAAAAAGGGAGGCATGACAGTGATTCATAATGAAAAAAATGAACTGGTTCCCATAAGAACAGTTACAGGGTGGCGCATGTGTATTGACTACAGAAGGCTCAATACAGCCACCAGAAAGGATCATTTTCCTTTACCATTCATAGACCAGATGCTAGAGAGACTAGCAGGTCATGATTATTACTGTTTTTTGGATGGCTATTCAGGCTATAACCAGATTGCAGTGGATCCCCAGGATCAAGAGAAAACAGCATTCACATGCCCATCTGGAGTGTTTGCTTATAGAAGGATGCCATTTGGGCTATGTAATGCGCCTGCAACTTTCCAGAGATGCATGCTCTCTATTTTCTCTGACATGGTGGAAAATTTTCTGGAAGTCTTCATGGATGACTTCTCAGTATATGGAGACTCATTCAGCTCCTGTCTTGATCACCTGAAACTTGTTCTGAAAAGATGCCAAGAAACCAACCTAGTTTTAAACTGGGAAAAGTGTCACTTCATGGTGACTGAAGGAATCGTTCTTGGGCATAAAATCTCAAACAAGGGAATAGAGGTGAATCAAGCAAAAATAGAGATAATTGAAAAATTACCACCACCTGCCAATGTTAAGGCAATCAGAAGCTTTCTGGGGCATGCAGGATTCTATAGGAGGTTTATAAAGGATTTTTCAAAAATCGCAAAACCTCTAAGCAATCTGCTAGCTGCTGACATGCCATTTGTGTTTGACACAGCATGCCTGCAGGCGTTTGAAACGCTGAAAGCTAAGCTGGTCACAGCACCAGTTATTTCTACACCAGACTGGACATTGCCATTTGAGTTAATGTGTGATGCCAGTGATCATGCCATTGGTGCAGTATTGGGACAGAGGCATGACAAGCTTCTGCATGTCATTTATTATGCCAGTCGCGTTCTAAATGATGCCCAGAAAAATTACACAACCACAGAAAAAGAACTACTTGCAGTGGTTTACGCCATTGACAAGTTCAGATCATACTTAGTAGGATCAAAAGTGATTGTGTATACTGACCATGCTGCTCTTAAATATCTACTCACAAAGCAGGATTCAAAACCCAGGCTCATCAGATGGGTATTGCTTCTGCAAGAGTTTGATATAGAAATAAGAGACAGAAAAGGGACAGAGAACCAAGTGGCTGATCATCTGTCCCGGATAGAGCCAGTGGAAGGGACGTCCCTCCCCTTTCTTGAGATCTCTGAGACGTTCCCTGATGAGCATCTATTTGCCATCCAGGAAGCACCATGGTTTGCCGATATTGCAAACTATAAAGCTGCACGGTTCATACCCAAGGAGTACAATAGAATACAAAAGAAGAAATTAGTCACTGATGCAAAGTACTACTTGTGGGATGAACCCTATCTCTTTAAGAGATGTGCAGACGGAATTATCCGTAGGTGTGTCCCCAGAGAGGAAGCACAGAGGATCCTATGGCATTGCCACGGATCTCAATATGGAGGCCATTTTGGAGGTGAGCGAACAGCCACCAAGGTCCTCCAATGTGGCTTCTATTGGCCCACACTCTATAAAGATTCCCGAGAGTTTGTACGTAATTGTGACAGTTGCCAAAGAGCTGGTAATCTGCCTCATGGTTACGCCATGCCTCAACAAGGAATCTTGGAAATTGAGTTGTTTGACGTATGGGGAATTGACTTCATGGGACCTTTTCCACCATCATATTCAAACACTTATATTCTGGTGGCAGTTGACTATGTATCAAAATGGGTTGAGGCTATTGCCACACCCACCAATGATACTAAAACAGTGCTGAAGTTCCTCCAGAAACATATCTTTAGCAGGTTTGGTATCCCTAGAGTGTTAATCAGTGATGGGGGCACTCACTTCTGCAATAAACAGCTTTACTCTGCCATGGTTCGGTATGGAATTTGCCACAAAGTGGCCACACCATATCATCCACAAACCAATGGGCAAGCTGAAGTCTCTAACAGAGAATTAAAGAGAATCCTGGAACGGACAGTAAATACCCGTAGAAAGGATTGGGCAAGGAGCTTGGATGATGCTCTGTGGGCTTACAGAACAGCATTCAAGACCCCTATAGGGACCTCTCTATACCAACTCGTGTATGGTAAGGCATGCCACTTGCCCGTGGAACTGGAACATAAGGCCTACTGGGCAACCAGATTCCTAAACTTTGATGCCAAATTAGCAGGAGAAAAACGATTGCTCCAGCTAAATGAGCTAGAGGAATTCAGATCCACAGCTTTCGAAAATGCCAAGCTTTATAAAGAAAAATAAAAAAAATGGCATGACAGAAAGCTGTCATCTAGAATCTTTGAACCAGGACAGAAGGTCCTGTTGTTTAACTCTAGACTCAGGCTATTCCCCGGGAAACTGAAATCCCGGTGGAGGGGACCATACGTGATTACAAGTGTGTCACCATATGGTTATGTGGAGCTTCAAGATATTGATTCTGATAAGAAGTTCATTGTCAATGGACAGATAATCAAGCATTATCTTGAAGGCAACATTGAGCAAGAATGCTCAAGGCTGAAGCTAGATTAAAAGCTCAGCAAGGTCCAGCTAAAGACAATAAAGAAGCGCTTGCTGGGAGGCAACCCAGCCATGGGGCATCAATCCTCTAAGCATTTTTGCCCTATTTTTATTTTTATTTGTTTATATAAAGTTCACTGACACTAAGGTACAGAATCATTTGTATAAGTTTACAGGGTTACAGAAGGAATCGGCACACAAAACAGAGTAAAAGAGCTCAATGGCAAGAAAACACCAGTAAAGGGGCATTTTGGGCGTTCAGCGCCCAAAATGGGCATCCACTGGGCGCTGAACGCCAGTAATGGTAGCATCTGGGCGTTCAACGCCAGAAATGGCCACCCACTGGGCGTTGAACGCCAGTAATGGCAGCAACTGGGCGCTGAACGCCCAGGAGATCAGCATTTGGGCGCTGAACGCCCAAAACAAGCAGTGTTTGGGCGTTCAAACGCCAGGAAGACAGGGAGGAGCCAAATCCATTTGTCCCACACGTATTTCCATTTTAATTTCAAATTTTATGCTTCAATGCATGATTTTTACATGAACATGTCAAGAACCCTGGTTTCTAAAATCCCTAATTTCTAAAAATCCATCTTTCCAAATTCAATCCAACTCTTTTCAAAATCTTTTCTGAAAACAAATCTATCTTTTTCACTCAAAAATCTTTTCAACTAATCCATATCTTTTTCAAATATCCATATTATCTTTTTCAAAATTCAGAGTTATCTTTTTCAAAAATCTATCATATCTTTTCAAAATTAAACTCTATCTTCTATCTTATCTTTTTCAACTCAATCTTTTTATCTTATCTCTTCCATTTTTTTCGAAAAGCCACCCCCCACCCCTTTAAAATTGGGTTCGGCCTCCCCCCTCCTCCATCAACAAGTGCACCTCGATCTCCTTCTATCCCTCTCCTTTCTTTTCTTTTGGCTTGAGGACAAGCAAACCTCTAAGTTTGGTGTGTTTTTCCGAGATCACTAAGATCATGGCTCCCAAAGGGAAACAATCCACTCCAAGAGGCAAGAAAGAGAGCGTTCCAAAACCACTTTGGAATCAAGGGAAGTTCTTATCTAAAGAACATTCAGACCATTATCTTAAAGTAATGGGTCTGAGATCAGTGATCCCGGAAGTTAGATTCGATCTGAAAGAAGACGAATATCCGGAGATCCAGGAGCAAATTCGAATCAGGAACTGGGAAGTCCTAGCTAATCCTGAAACGAAAATAGGAAGGAACATGGTCCAGGAGTTCTATGCTAATATGTGGCAGACTGACAAGCAAAGACTATCTGGAACTGCCTGCTACGAATTTCGGACCATGGTCAAGGGAAAGATTGTTCATACCACCCCTGACAAGATCAGAGAGATATTAAAGCTACCTCAGCTAAAGGATGATCCAGACTCCTTCAACAGGAGGATGATGAGAGCAGACATTGGCCTGGATAAGATTCTAGAGGACATATGTATCCCTGGAGCCAGGTGGGCCACCAACACAAAGGGCGTCCCAAATCAACTCAAGAGGGAGGATCTCAAACCAGTTGCCAGAGGATGGCTGGACTTCATTGGGCGTTCTCTGTTGCCCACTAGCAACCGTTCTGAAGTCACAGTTAAAAGAGCAGTGATGATTCATTGCATCATGATGGGAAAGGAAGTGGAGGTTCATCAGCTAATTTCAACTGAGCTCTATAAGATTGCTAACAAAAATTCAAAAGAGGCCAGGTTGGCTTATCCAAGCGTGATTTCTCTGCTCTGCAAGGACGCTGGAGTCAAGATGGGAATAACTGAATATATCCTAATTGAAAAGTCAATCACCAAAGCATCAATGGAGAGACAACAAGCACAGGATGATCTTATCAAGAAGAGAGCACAGGAATTCCTCCCAGAGATTCCTCAAGCGGAATATTGGGAATATCTTGAGACGTCTGTCACCAAGATACAGGAAGCTATGGAGCAAATAATAAAACAACAGAAGGAACACAGTCAAATGCTGACCCATATGTTTAAAGAACAAGAGGAGCAGGGACGTGACTTAAGGGAACTAAAGCGCCAAAAGTCTTCTGTAATACCAAGCATCCCAAGGATCAGAGGAACCCCCATACCCCCAGAATAAAGGTTGTTAATTTCCAATTTCTGCCTTAACTCTGTGACAGTGTCCTTATAAAAAAGTTTACCTTAGAAGTCATATAATAGTAATTAGTATCTATTTGATTTTATCTCCAATTAAGCTATAGTTTATTTTTCTCATCATCATTAAACATGAATAAAATAGTAGATATTTTGAATAAGAAGCAATAAAATTTCGAGTTTAATAAAAGAAATTCTAATTGGTTAAATGTGGTGGCAATGCTTTCTGTCTTCTAAATGAATGCTTGAACAGTGCATATGTCTTTTGAATTTGTTGTTTAAGACTGTTAAATATGTTGGCTCTTGAAAGAATGATGAACATGAGACATGTTATTGATAATCTGAAAATCATAAAAATGATTCTTGAAGCAAGAAAAAGCAGCAAAGAACAAAGCTTGCAGAAAAAAAAAAAAAGCAAGCAGAAAAAGCCAAAAGCTCTTAAAACCAAAAGGCAAGGGCAAATAAAAAGGATCCCAAGGCTTTGAGCATCAGTGGATAGGAGGGCCTAAAGGACTAAAATCCTGGTCTAAGCGGCTAAACCAAGCTGTCCCTAACCATGTGCTTGTGGCGTGCAGGTGTCAAGTGAAAACTTGAGACTGAGCGGTTAAAGTCAAGGTCCAAAGCAAAAGGAAGAGTGTGCTTAAGAACTCTGGACACCGCTAATTGGGGACTTTAGCAAAGCTGAGTCACAATCTGAAAAGGTTCACCCAGTTATGTGTCTGTGGCATTTATGTATCCGGTAGTAATATTGGAAAACAAAGTGCTTAGGGCCACGGCCAAGACTCATAAAGAAGCTGTGTTCAAGAATCATCACACTGAACTAAGAGAATCAATAACACTATCTGAATTCTGAGTTCCTATAGATGCCAATCACTCTGAGCTTCAATGGATAAAGTGAGATGCCAAAACTGTTCAGAAGCAAAAAGCTACTAGTCCCGCTCATCTAATTAGGATCTGAGCTTCAATCAAAAACTCTGAGATATTATTGCTTCTCAACCTATTAGTCTTCTATTTTATTTGTCTAGTTGCTTGAGGACAAGCAACAGTTTAAGTTTGGTGTTGTGATGAGCGGATATTTTATACGCTTTTTGGGGATAATTTCATATAGTTTTAAGTATGTTTTAGTTAGTTTTTAGTCTATTTCTATTAGTTTTTAGGAAAAATTCATATTTCTGGACTTTACTATGAGTTGTGTGTTTTTCTGTAATTTCAGGTATTTTTCTGGCTGAAATTGAAGGAGCTGAGCAAAAATCTGATTCAGGCTGAAAAAGGACTGCTGATGCTGTTGGATTCTGACCTCCCTGCACTCAAAGTGGATTTTCTGGAGCTACAGAACTCGAAATGGCGTGCTTCCAATTGCGTTGGAAAGTAGACATCCAGGGCTTTCCAGAAATATATAATAGTCTATACTTTGCACAAGAATAGACGATGTAAACTGGCGTTCAACGCCAGTCCTCTGCCCAATTCTGGCGTCCAGCGCCAGAAAAGGATCAAAAGCTGGAGTTGAACGCCCAAACTGGCATAAAAACTGGCGTTCAACTCCACAAATGGCCTCTGCACGTGAATTGCTTAAGTCTCAGCTCCAGCACACACCAAGTGGGCCCCAGAAGTGGATCTCTGCATCATCCATCATAGTTTATCCAATTTTTGTAAACCTAGGCTACTAGTTTAGTATTTAAACAACTTTTAGAGACTTATTTTGCATCTCATGACATTTCAGATCTAAACTTTGTATTCTCTGACGGCATGAGTCTCTAAACCCCATTGTTGGGGGTGAGGAGCTCTGCTGTGTCTCGATGAATTAATGCAAGTATTTCTGTTTTCCATTCAAATACGCTTGTTCCTATCTAAGATGTTCATTCGCGCTTAACTGTGATGGAGGTGATGAGCTGTGACACTCATCACCTTCCTCAAATCATGAACGTGTGCCTGACAACCACCTCCGTTCTATATACGATTGAATGAGTATCTCTTAGATTCCTTAATCAGAATCTCCGTGGTATAAGCTAGAACTGATGGCAGCATTCATGAGAATCCGGAAAGTCTAAACCTTGTCTGTGGTATTCCGAGTAGGATTCAAGGATTGAATGACTGTGACGAGCTTCAAACTCTTGAAGGCTGGGCGTTAGTGACAGACGCAAAAGGATAGTAAATCCTATTCCAACCGGATCGAGAACCAACCGGTGATTAGCCGTGCTGTGACAGAGCGCGTGAGCGTAGTTTTCACTGGGAGGACGGAAGGTAGCCATTGACAACGGTGATCCACCAACATACAGCTTGCCATAGGAGGACGTGCGTGCGTGAATCAGAAGACAGAGGAAAGCAGAGATTCAGAAGATAAAGCATCTCCAAAACTCCAACATATTCTCCATTACTGCATAACAAGTAACCTTTAATTTATGCTCTCTCAGTTATTCACAATTCAACTGATAAACATAATTGACTTCCTGACTAAGATTTACAAGATAACCATAGATTGCTTCAAACCAACAATCTCTGTGGGATTCGACCCTTACTCACGTAAGGTATTATTTGGACGACCCAGTGCACTTGCTGGTTAGTGGTACGCGTTGTGAAAAGTGTGATTCACAATTCGTGCACCAGTTGGCTAACTAAAATTTGATTCCTTATATATATATATATACTCTCTTATCATATATTAGCATACATTTTAGCCAATTTTACAACGTTATAAAAGTCTATAACTTGTTTAAACTATTATTTGTGAAAATCATTTTAATTATATATTTTTCAAAACTAGTGAAAAATTCATTATTATTAGAAATGCCAACGTCTTATATTCTAGTCATATATTGACTTAATAAGTGGTTGATAATGGAATTTTAGGGAACGAAAAGCTACATATGTGTTTTATTACTTCTTAAAGCATCAAGCAAGTTCAAAATTTTTATTGTGTATTGTTATCGTAAGATTTTTTAACTTAAATCCTCTAATTATTGTAACAAATAAAATTGCTGAATCAGAGAATCCTAAAAGTAGAAGAATGATGAGAAATCGTAAATTATTTATGATGGAACCTTCAGAAGTTAATGAAAAGTTTACTCATATTTTTCCAACAAAGAATTCCAACATGATAGATGGCGGTAAAGGATATGGAGACATTGATGAGGCGACAACAACCTAATACCAACCTATCAATCATATACATATGTAACCAAATATATAATAATATCGATATGGGGTGTCTTACGACTTATTTATATATGAAGCTACTATCTGGTTATTATGCTATGCATTTCTTTCTTGTTATCTCTGATTTGGTCATTAACCTAAATCAATATTTGATGTTATGAAATAAGTATGATTTTAATATAAAATTATTTGCTTGTTCGATAATAATTTTAATTTAATCTTGAAATTTTAATTTTATTATCTCAGTCAAACATTAAAGCAATAACTGGATTTATAATGATGGAATTATCTAAAGAACAATTATATATATATATATATATATATATATGACAAATAAAATTATCATTTTATCCAATACTTAGTCAACACTAAATTTTAAATATTAATTTTTAAATCCTAAATCTTAATAATATAAAATAAAGTTTGGCAAGTTGGTCAGCTGAGCAAGAGAATCCCTAAAACCCCTCCTAACACTCTTTCAAGTAACACCGAACCTAAGAGATGAATGTAAGGCCATCACTGTAGAAGCTGAGGCCGAATCTGAAGGGGATACTCTGGCGTTGAATGTCAGTAAGAAAGTCTTTATTGGGCATTCAACGCCAGTAAGAAAGTCCTTACTGGGCATTCAACGCCCAAAAGAGAATCATTCATGGGGTTGAACTCCAGTAAAGAAGTTCTTACTGGGCGTTCAACGCCCAAAGAGGAACCAACACTGGCGTTGAACGCCAGTAAGAAAGACCTTACTGGGCATTTAACACCCAAAGAACCACCATCACTGACGTTGAACGCCAGTAAGGAGGTCCTTACTGGGCGTTCAACGCCCAAAGAGGCACAACAACTGGCATTGAACGCCAGTAAAGGGATACAAGCTGGGCGTTCAACGACCAAAGAGACATAAGTCCTGGTGTTGAACTCCACAATAAGAGTAGTTAGCGACCCTAAGCCCACTGAGAACTTCCCTATTGAAGAACTGATAGAACCCAAGGTTCATGAGGATCCCATTGAAGTTTCCTTGAATGCTCGGTTGAAGATCATAGAATCTGAAGAGTACTCTTCCTCTTATGAGGAAGAGGAAACTAGGGAGGAGCATGTTGCTCGGTACCTAGGAATTCTGATGAAACTTAATGCCAAGTTATTTGGAACAGGGACTTTGGAGGAAGAACCTCTAGTGCTAACCAAGGAACTCAATGCCTTGGTTCAGTAGAAGTTACCTCAGAAGACGCCGGATCCCGGACGCTTCTTAATTTCTTGCACCATAGGTACCATCACCTTTGATAAGGTTCTATGTGACCCAGATTTAATCATAAACCTCATGCCTATCTCTGTAATGGAGAGGCTGGGAATCTTTGAGGTATAAGCTGCAAGAATCTCGCTAGAGATGGCAGACAAGTCCATGAAAAAAAGCTTATGGACTGGTAGAGGATGTCTTGGTGAAGATGACGTGGCGGAAATTGGCGAGTCAAGAATTGTTATAAGATATGCGTTGCAAGTATAGTTCTCAACCAACCAGAATTACGCTTATCAATTTAGAAGGTTGTCACAAGAATTAAAATTAAAACACTGGGAGTATGAATTCCAGGTCGTCTCCCAACGAGTTGCAGAAAGGTGTGCTATTTTATTAATCAAATGTTTTCAAAATGGTTTGAGTTGAATAAATAGGAAATTAAATTAGAGAAATTAAACAATTTATATAAAAGCCTTGACTGGGAGTAGATTAGTTGGAAGCCCTATTCTTGTTGCAGTACTCTCAAGATTAATTGATAATTGAAGGTTGTTCTGTTTAGTTATCCCTTACTAGGTAAGGGAAAGTCAAACAAGTTGGAATGATATTTCTATTCACAAGTTCCAATCCGCTCGATTGAAAAGGATTAGTGTCAGTGACTAGAGAGCACTCCAACAATAAACCCAATTACAATTTTTCTTTTAAGCATCCCAACTCAATGGTTCCTTTCAATCAACTCCCCATCAAGTTAGGGAACTACTCGCTCATTGTGAATGTAGAACTCATAACATAGGAAAGGGAATTAAAGAAAGACATGATAAATAAAACTCAAAGGAATCAATTAAAAATAAAAGTAATTCTTGTATTAATAAATTCTAAAATAATCCAATAGTAAAATTGAGTAAATTAAAGGACATGGAAGAGTAAAGCCAGGTAAAGAAAATGAACTAGAATGACGAAGTCTTGATGAGGTAATAACTCTTCTCAATATCCCAATGCAAAGAGTAATAGAAAATAAAAATCCTAAGAACTATGAATGTGTAGAGAGAAAACCTAGAGGAGGAGTAAAACTAGATCTAAAAACTAAAATTTGTGTAGAATGAATGTTGTCGTTGGTTTCTGCATGTTCTCTGGCTCTAGTCTGCTTTTTCGGGCCGAAAACTGGGTCAAAACAGGGCCCAAAATCGCCCCCAGCGAATTCTGCAGATTATGCAGATCGCGCACGTCACGCGATCGCGTCATTCATGCGGACGCGTCATTCGGCGTTTCGCTTTGCCACGCGGGCGCGTCGTCCACGCCTCCGCGTCACTTGTGCTATTCCAATTCGCGCGATCGCGTGAGCCATGCGGCCGCGTCACTGCGATTTCCTCTCTTTCGCGCGGTCGCGTGAGCCATGCGGCCGCGTCACTTCTCGCTGGTCATCTCCTTAATTTCTTGTGTTCCTTCCATTTTTGCAAGCTCCCTTTCCAATCTCCAACTCATTCATGCCCTATAAAGCCTGAAACATTTAACACACAGATCACGGCATCGAATGGAATAAAGGAGAATTAAAATACATAATTAAAAGTCTCTTAGGAAGCAAGTTTTTAATCATGTAATAATTTTAGGAAGGAAATATAAATGCATGCTAATCATATGAATAAGTGGGTAAAGATCATGATAAAACCACACAATTAAACACATTATAAACCATAAAATAGTGGTTTATCAACCTCCCCACACTTAAACATTAGCATGTCCTCATGCTTAGTTGAAGGAGATAAAATAAATGAGTAGGAACATGTAAAACTCATGCAATGCAATGCAACTTATATATGTAAATGCAACTATATGATTCTCGTCCACTTGATCAATAGCTAATAAGTTCCTCAAAACAATTACAAATCAAATTCCACTAATTCAATTCTTATACAGTAAGAACAGATAAAAATGCAAGAAGGTAGCTCATGAAAGCAGGGAACATAGAATTTTAAGCATTGAACCCTCACTGATGATGTATGTACGCTCTAATCTCTCTAGTGTATAGGGCAATCACTCTATCCTTCTCTAATCATGCTCTCTAATTTTTGTTCTTCTCCTAATCAATCAACAACGTTTAATATACCAATGCAAATATCATGAGGTCTTTTCAAGGTTGTAATGGGGCCAAGGTAATGGTAAGGATACATATATGGCTAAGTGAGCTTATAAACCGAATCTTTAATTAACCCAAGCTTTAACATAACCTATATATATTCTATATAACGTTAGAATTCATACCTAGCTACCCAGAATTTCCCTTTCACATTCCATACTCATGTATCAACTTTTTATCTTAATTTTATCATACATGTATTGATCTTTGAATTCTTAACTTAACATTGGGGTAATTTTGTCCCCTTATTTATTTATTGAATTTTTTTAACATAAACATAAAAATAAACATAGCTTATCAATACACATAGATTTTTAATTCTTATAGTTTCATATGAGTAGGTATCCAAATTCCCATTATATTATCATGACACATTCCCTTATTATCTTTTCACTACAACAAATTCAGGCTGAGGCAACCCTTTAAAAACGTTGCCTATAATAAGAAAAAGTGTTGCCTTTGATCAAAGGCAACGCTTTCCGACAAAACGCAACGCTTTTTAGGGGGTTGGCTATACGGCCGTTACCTTTGGTCTAAGGCAACGTTTTTGTGTATCAAAGGGAACCCTTTTTATGGCAACTTTCAAAAAACGTTGCCTTTTCTACAAAAAAAGCAACTCTACGAAAGGGTTGCCTTAGAGCACCCAAACACAACGCTTTAGATAAAACTTTATAGCAACACTTATTACGAGTTGTATTTTCTAATACATAAAGCAACACTTGTCCAGATTTTTTTTTAGTTGCCTTTTCATATACCTAAAGCAACACTTGTATAAGTTTTTTCTGGTTGTTTTTTCATATACCTAAAGCAACACTTGTCCAAATTTTGTTAAGTTGCCATTTTCATAGACCTAAAACAACACTTATCTAAGTTTATTTGCAATTGTCTTTTTCTAATACCTAAAGCAACACCTCATTGAGTTTTTCTTAGGTTCTCTTTTTTTATATCAAAAACAATATATTTTTCATCTTTGTTATATTTATATGACATTTAAAGAATATATAGCACACACTAGAAAGGTCTTCCAAGTGTCAATAGGGAGAATAAGCTAATAATATATATTTCATATATATAAAAAGGTCTTCCAATTGTCAATTAACATACTTGTTAAGTTATCAAGTCAACTAAATAATAAACATAAGCAAACAAAATACATGTTTTTCTCATGATGAAATTGAACAAAAAAAGAAACTAGTTTTTCCATTTGAAACCAAAAAGACTTTGTGCTTCACCATTGTGCCAAGAGTCGTCTTTATCTCTTCAGAAAACTTCATCCAATCCTATATAGGAAGACAAAAAATAGGAAAAGAGAAGGTTAGATGACTGAAATTGAAACACAATCCTCCCATACATGTAAAACCCGAATGAGAATGTAGATAAGCAATTGAGTATTTACAAATGGAACAGAAGCTATTATGTGGAGTAACAAAATCAAAATGATCTCACACTATCCTGCTGATGCATATAAGCCTACTTTCTACAATATTAGAAATGGGACAAAAGCATGAATAAATCAATAAATATAATATGCGGCTAGCACAATGCATGAATTTCATTTATAAAAAAATTGAGAGAAAAAAGGGGCTGAACAAAGCACCTGCAACTGGAGTGCCTCTGATCTGGAACCAATGTGCTTCCTGGAAGGACGAGCACTACCAAAATCCATGAGTATGGCAAGAGGCAGTTGTCCTTTTCTATGTGTTATAAGAACATTACCAGGTTTGACATCATTATGAGCATATGGAGTATCTAAACCATGCATATGCTTGAGTCCTGAACAAAGCTGTTGAGTTGATTTGTCAGGGCTAAAAGGATTTCAGAAGAAATCAAACTTTTGTAAGGTTAGAGTACTAAAGAACTCTAGAATATAAAGTGTATATTGAATCAAACTAATATTTTTATTTTTTATATTTTAAAAAAGAAAGGTTGCTTCTTAGATTCTAAACGTAAAAGTAGCATAAAAGTAGTATAGGCCAGAGATGTCCATATTTATCTTTCAATTTGATTCTTAACAGAGAAAATAACCTATTCCAAAGAATTACTAGGTAAATACATATACAAAATTCATGATAATCAGAAAAGGATACAATAGATGCCAAACAAGTAACATATGTTTTTATCCAAAAAAAATAAAAAGTATCATGTGCTGAAAATCTTGAATTGCAATTATGATGCTTGAGATACCTGATCTCTGGTTATAATAAGCCAATTACATGACAGAAGAAAGTTCTTTTAGTTGTTGAAAGATTTGAAGAACATCGGAGGTAGGAAAGGATTCCTTCCTGGCTTGCATTGTCTTGGTATTATCTAGCAGTGTTCCATCCAAATGAAGTGGAAATAACAAGTATGTCTCGTGGTTCCAAGATTTTTGTGGAGTAGGCTGCCAACAAAAGGGCCATGTTCAACATAAATATAAAAGCACAACAACTGTAACAAAGGAAGGAACAATTAAGTTGCAATTCACACATCATTTTCATTCCCATGTAGTGAGATATCAGTTATCAACTTAGAACAATTAAGAAACTACACTAGCAATGCCACATCATACCACACAATTTATACATAATTCCAACCAAGTTTGGAAAACAGATCTTGTAGCAGCAATAGATAGAGGTCCTTGTAAAATAGCACCATTAGTAGTGATATTATGTTTTCAAAGACATAATACCATAAGCAAGAAGCAATTCTTATCGAAATAATCCAATTTTAAAAGGTTGAATAATAGACTAGAATCAACTTTGCCATGATATACAGGATCTCACTTGGTACATATCACTATCCCATTACATTGACAAGCTTTGAGAGTCTCATTTTAATCCCTTCGCAATCACATATCTCAAAAAAAATTTTGTTGAGCATCCACAAGAAAAATCAGATACCCATCCTTTTTCCATTCAAACTGCACATAGGAAAGATGAATTACTTTCAGTTTAAACCGGTTAAAATAAAACACCAAATTCTGACTGTTGAATGCTTTTTTTGTCAAGGCATAGTTCAGGTGCCCGTAGAAGGCATTGGATTCTACAGCCTTCATACATAGTATCTGAAAACTGCTGAATTCCAAACCCAGCAGATAGCATGTTTAAAACTTCAGGACATAAATCCAATTACATAACCAAAGCTAAAGAACAAATATGGAGGTTGAATAAACAGACCATTTTCTTGTTTTGATAAATTTATGTTTTTGATATGATTCAGAGAGGAGCGGGTGTTGATTGGTGCTGTAACTACTTACCTTGACAGAAATAATTGCATGATCAAGAAGCGGGAGCAGATTTCGGTGGTTGAACAGTGATTAAACACGGATCTCCTCCCTGACCAACTCCAGCTGCTCATTGCTCTTGATGAGGACCTATTTTTCATAGCATATGTTCCATCCTCTACATAAAAACACATCAGCAATGTATCAATTTCACTCCGCTGAATCAAATTATGTGTGCCACCTATTCAGAATCTTCTAAAAAGACAAGTATTACAACAATGAAAGCAAAAACCTTAGAAATGATGGTTTTATATTCAGAGGCATTAAGCAATGAAAGAAATCATGTCGAACGTATGCTTATCAAAAATGACGCAAAATCATAATCAAAATGCAAAATAAAAAAGAAAACCCTAAGAAGCAACAATCAGAACCATAAAAAATTCAAAAAAATTGAAATAAAACCCCCAAAATCAGAACTATCAAAGAACCCCAAAAATTCAGATTCAATGCATTCAGAAATTCCATTCCCATAGTAAAATTTAGAATCAATGCATTCAGAAATTCTATTTTCATACTAAAATTCAGAACATTCTCATTCTTCATTCAGAATCAATGCATTCAGAAATTTCATTCCATAGTAAAATTCAGAAGCTTCTTACCAATATGCAGAGGTGGAGGAGGGGGGTTACAGCTGCATGTAGTGTTGTCAGAGCTTTGCGAAGAGGAGGAGGCAAGACAGGGAAAGAAGAGGAAGAAGGAGAATAAGAGGGGTTTCTTGAAGATGACCACGTACGTGGAGCCGAGACAGGAGGAGGAGGAGCCTGGAGCAGCGTGTGTGGAGAAGATGACCGCGCCGATGCCCATGGAGGAGAGCACCGCCGACGCCCGTGGAGGAGAGCAACGCGCCGACGCCCGTGGAAGGGAGCACCGCACCGTCGCCGTTTGGGGTGGACGGCACCGCGATCGGGACCTGCTGTCGTACGTGGAGGAGAGCCGCGATCGTGGAAGGTGTGTCGCCGTTGGGGTTGGTTTCAAATGTTAGGGATTAGGGTAGTGATGAACTGAAGCAAGTGATGAACTGAAGCAAACATATCTTTTCTTTTTTTTTTTTAAGTTATTTAATTGAAAAATAATTGGTGGGAATATGATAGAAAATTTTTCTCTAAAATTTTTAACTATAAATTATTTTAGGCAACTTTTTATAAATGTTATTTATTTAATTTTTTTGATAACCCTTATAAAAGGTTATATTTTTATTTAAAAATGTTGTCTTAAATAAATTATATTGTAACATTTTTTAAGTGTTGTTTTAGATGTCAAAGATAATATTTTTTATGGGTTGCCAAAAATTTTGTTATCTTTGCCTTACTCAAAGGCAACTCATAAAAAATGTTGTCTTTTTCTATCTAAGGCAACTTTTGTTAAATGTTACTTCGAATAAGGGTTACCTTAGGCCAAAAATGTTGTAGTGTTTGTTCCCACAATTTTCCATACTTAATTAGCACACACAATTCTATCTTAAGCTAACCAAAGATTCAGTTTGGGATATATAATTGTTTTTCCGCTTAAGGCTAGTAATGTGGTAAAATATGGAACATATGGGATTTAAAGGCTCAAAGTGGCTAACAAAGGTAATTGAAAGGGTAGGCTTAAATTGGATAAGTGAGTTTAAATAAATAATGGCCTCAATCATATGCAAGCGTACAAATATAATAAACATTGGACATATAGGATGAAACAAAATATAGATTACAATCATAGAGAAATAAACACACGAGAATAAAATAATTATGGTTAAATAATGTAACCATGCATAAAGGCTCAAATCTCACAGGTTGTGTGTTCTTTAGCTTAAAAATCATGTTCCAAATACAACTTCAAGCAAATTTAACATAAAAATTTTAATTAAAATTAGTGAAATTTTGTTCCAAAGATAGAGTCTTAGAAGAAACTTATTGTCTTTTCAATCAAGTAGAACATGCATACAACTAACCTATTACTATACAATTTATCCTATTCTACAAAAGAAAAACTAACTAAATATCCTAATTTATTGGTGTTTAGGGAAGAGAAATTATCTCCGGAAGTTAGGTACTGACCGACCTCCCCACACTTAAGGCTTTGCACCGTCCTCGGTGCCATCTGTCAGAAACAAAGGTGGGTTGGTAGTAGTATTTCCACAGTCTGGGCCATCATGGCTTCCTGTGCTGGTAAAGGAATTGGAATCCGGGGTGTCTGAGTCCTTGAATTTTCCCATAATCAGCTCCTTGAGGTATGTGAATCGTCGCTTGTTACGACGTTCTCTCATCTTAGCTTTGTGTTCCTGCCGATCCAACCTTTCGAGTATCTGATGGAGCAGTTGGTTTGTTGTAGGTGCTTGTGGTGTTGAAGAAGGAATATCTTCAACCGGTTCAGTAGGATGGCTTGTGGCGGCTGGTGGAGGTCTGATGTATTTCCCGTTAGGGATATACTGATCATCCCGTGGGAGCATGGCTTTGGTGTCCCCAGCTCTGTAGGAGACTCCGGCTGCTGAGACAAGATCTGAGACCAAGGCGGGAAAAGGTAAGTTGCCCGTAATTTGTACGTGTCCCATGGCATTCCGGATGTGTCTCGGTAGATTCAGAGGTTGGTCTATAAGGATGCACCATAGTAGGACGGCCATGTCCGCAGTGAAGGAAGACTCGTGAGTGCTCAAAAAGACATAATGGGACATGAACTGTGCCCATACGCGAGCCTCCAAGGTAAGTGTTGAAGCCGATATTCCCTTAGGGCGGGTACGATGGTATCCGTAGATCCAACGGCTGCCAGGTAGTGCGATAACTCTGAGAACAGCGTTCCAGCCAAATTGGTACATCTGGCGCTTGAGTGCGGCTTCTTGAAAGGCTTCCAATCCTTCTAGAATAGGGGGAAGACCTAGAGCTTTTTGAATGGCCTCTTCTGTAATGGGGACTTGCTTTTGACGGACAAAGACAGACTACAGGGTTGGTAGGTGGAAGTTGGAGTAGAACTCGATTACCCAAGAAAGATTGACCTGCCTCGGCTGTCTCTGTAGGAAACCCCATTGTCTTTGTGCAATTTGTGGCTCAACAAAGGTAGCAATATGGTTTGGGAGGAGAAGAAGGTATTCGTTGTTGTAAATCCTTTTTGCCAGGATGGGGAACATCTGCTCACAGTAGCGATTGAGAAATCGCGTAGTGTCCTTTGCTGGGAAGGCTTTTTCTTTATCATCAACCTTTATAATCCTCTTAGTTCTTTTTGTTGAGGGTTTAACCGCAGTTGAAGAGGGCTCTGCCACTAATGCTCTTTTTGTTCCTCTTCTTGCTGGTGGTTTGGGAGTAGCTTTCTCTTTTCCTTTCTTGGTGGCCATCCTGAAAGGGAGAAAAGAGGAAGTATGTCAAAATGTCAAGGGGTAAAGCAAGGAATATGATGGTATGAGTGGCAATAAATGCACATTAAAGATGAATGAAGTGAACACATGGTCATGACTACATGTGAAAAGTTCATCAAAAGGGAAAAAGCAAGTGCATGTTTGGGTAATTAGATGCAAGATGTTTATTGGCATGCTGGTAAAGGCATGAGTAGCATAGATCAAGCATCACTCGTAACAAACCATCACGTTTGTATTGACAATTATATTCAACGAATAAAATATGAAAGGGGTTTTGTGAAAAACAAGCATTTAATAGTAGAACAGAATAATGTAGAAAAATGCATAAGGCCATTTTGGCTTTTTCACAAACACATAGCATGCATGGTAAAGAAGGTATAGAAAGTATTAAAGTGAACATGCAAGAAACCCTTTAGAAAGGTAGATAATTGCCAAACAATTTTACAACAATTCACAAGCATATAATGAGAAATAATGACTCAAATAAAATTCCAACACCAAGTAAAAAGGAAAAAAGAAAGAAAAAGGAAATATGGATAATGAAAGTAAAAAGAAAAGAAAAGAAGATAACATATAAAAATAAGAAGAATAATAGAAAAGTAAGGGGGGAAGAAGAAAATAAAACCTTGTTAATGGGAGTGAGAGAGAGAGAGAGAGAGAGAGTAGAAAGTGAGAAAGAAGGAAGAAAGAAGGGATAAAGAAGAAATAAGGAGGGAAAAGAGAAAATAGGATTTAGGGAAAAGAAAGATAAGATAATTGGCAAACCAGGGAAGCTGTGCGGCGCAAGCGACACGGCCATGTGAGGCACGCGATCGCACGACTTGCGCTTATACTAATTGATGCGGTCGCGTCGGTCACGCGGTCGCGTGACCCGTTTCATGCTACTGGCGCGAGGGTAGCCTCGCACTTGCACAACTCTCTGTTCGAAATGTTATTTTTGCCAAATCTGGGGTGACGCGATCGCGTGGGGCAGGCGATCGCGTGAGTGGCCATTAGAAGGAAATGACGCGGTCGCGTCGGTCACGCAGCCGCGTGGGAAGATTTGTGCCATCAGCACCAATCTAGCACCACTCTAGCACAACTTTTGGTCGTACACCCTTTTTACGTCGAGTTCCAGGGCATGCGGCCGCGTGAGTGACGCGGTCGCGTGGGAGGCCAATGTTCCCATTTGACGCGGACGCGTCGGCGACTGGTGCACGAAATTGTGATCTTAGGCAATGGCGCCAAAAACTCTGTACGCACGTCTTAATAAATCGTTTTTCATTCACAACTTCGATACAACTAACCAGCAAGTGCACTGGGTCGTCCAAGTAATAAACCTTACGTGAGTAAGAGTCGATCCCACGAAGATTGTTGGTATGAAGCAAGCTATGGTCATCTTGTAGATCTCAGTCAGGCGGATATCAAATGGTTATGGAGTTTTCGAAAATAATAATAAATAAACAGAGAATAAAGATAGAAATACTTATGTATATCATTGGTGAGAATTTCAGATATGCTTTCGTCCCTCTGAACTTCTGCTTTCCTGCTGTCTTCATCCAATCAATCCTACTCTTTTCCATGGCTGGCTTTATGTAAGGACATCACCATTGTCAATGGCTACTTTTCATCCTCTCTGTGAAAATGGTCTGATGCGCTGTCACTGCATGGCTAATCATCTGGAGGCATCACCGTGGTCAATGGTTGCATCCTATCCTCTTGTGAAAATGGTCCAAATGCTCTGTCACGGCATGGCTAATCATCTGAGGTTCTCGATCATACTGGAATAGGATTCACCCTCCTTTTGCGTCTGTCACTACGCCCAGCACTCGCGAGTTTGAAGTTCGTCACAGTCATTCAATCCCAGAATCCTACTCGGAATACCACAGACAAGGTTTAGACTTTCTGGATTCTCATGAATGCCGCCATCAATCTAGCTTACACCACGAAGATTCTGATTAAGAGATCCAAGAGATAATCATCCAATCTAAGGTGGAACGGAAGTGGTTGTCAGGCACGCGTTCGTGGGGGAATGATGATGATTGTCACGTTCATCACATTCATGTTGAAGTGCGAATGAATATCTTAGAAGCGGAATAAGTTGAATTGAATAGAAAAATAGTAGTACTTTGCATTCATTCATGAGGAACAGCAGAGCTCCACACCTTAATCTATGGAGTGTAGAAACTCTACCGTTAAAAATACATAAGTGAAAGGTTCAGGCATGGCCGAATGGCCAGCCACCATGATCTAAGAACCAGACGTCCCAAGATGAACTAAAAATCATAAGATGTCTAATATAATAGTAAAAAGTCCTATTTATACTAAACTAGTTACTAGGGTTTACAGAGATAAGTAATTGATGCATAAATTCACTTCCGGGGCCCACTTGGTGTGTGCTTGGGCTGAGCTTGAATGTTACACGTGCAGAGGCTCTTTCTGGAGTTGAACGCCAGGTTGTAACGTGTTTCTGGCGTTCAACTCTGGTTCGTGACGTGTTTCTGGCGTTTAACTCCAGACTACAGCGTAGAACTGGCGTTCAACGCCCTTTGGCATCGTCTAAACTCGGCCAAAGTATGGACTATTATATATTTCTGAAAAGCCCTGGATGTTCTCTTTCCAACGCAATTGGAAGCGCGCCATTTTGAGTTCTGTAGCTCCAGAAAATCTACTTTGAGTGCAGGGATGTCAGAATCCAACAGCATCAGCAGTCCTTCTTCAACCTCTGAATCTGATTTTTGCTCAAGTCCCTCAATTTCAGCCAGAAAATACCTGAAATCACAAAAAAACTCACAAACTCATAGTAAAGTCCAGAAATGTGAATTTAACATAAAATCTAATAAAAACATCCCTAAAAGTAACTAGATTCTACTAAAAACATACTAAAAATAATGCCAAAAAGCGTATAAATTATCCGCTCATCACAACACCAAACTTAAATTGTTGCTTGTCCCCAAGCAACTGAAAATCAAATAGGATAAAAAGAAGAGAATATACTATAAATTTCAAACTATCAATGAAACATAGCTCCAATCAGATGAGCGGGACTTGTAGCTTTTTGCCTCTTGAATAGTTTTGGCATCTCACTTTATCCATTGAGGTTCAGAATGATTGGCATCTATAGGAACTCAGTGTTCAGATAGTGTTATTGATTCTCCTAGTTCAGTATGTTGATTCTTGAACACAGCTACTTTATGAGTCTTGGCCGTGGCCCTAAGCACTTTGTTTTCCAGTATTACCACTGGATACATAAATGCCACAGACACATAACTGGGTGAACCTTTTTAGATTGTGACTCAGCTTTGCTAAAGTCCCCAATTAGAGGTGTCCAGGGTTCTTAAGCACACTCTTCTTTTGCTTTGGACCTTGACTTTAATCGCTCAGTCTCAAGTTTTCACTTGACACCTTCATGCCACAAGCACATGGTTAGGGACAGCTTGGTTTAGCCGCTTAGGCAAGGATTTTATTCCTTTAGGCCCTCCTATCCACTGATGCTCAAAGCCTTGGGATCCTTTTTATTTACCCTTGCCTTTTGGTTTTAAGGGTTATTGACTTTTTGCTCTTGCCTTTTGGTTTTAAGAGCTTTTGGCTTTTTCTGCTTGCTTTTTCTTTTTCTTTCTATTTTTTTCGCCATTTTTTTTTCTATTTTTTTCTGCAAGCTTTTGTATTCACTACTTTTTCTTGCTTCAAGAATCATTTTTATGATTTTTCAGATTATCAAATAACATGTCTCCTTGTCATCATTCTTTCAAGAGCCAACATATTTAACATTCTTAAACAACTTCAAAAGACATATGCACTGTTCAAGCATTCATTCAGAAAACAAGAAGCATTGTCACCACATCAATATAATTAAACTAAGTTCAAGGATAAATTCGAAACTCATGTACTTCTTGTTCTTTTAAATTAAAACATTTTTCATTTCAGAGAGGTGATGGATTCATAGGACATTCATAACTTTAAGACAAATTTACTAAATACTAATGATCATGTAATAAGACACAAACATGGATAAGCACTTAACATAAAGAAAATGAAAAACAGAGAATGTAAGAACAAGGAATGAATCTACCTTAGTGATGGTGGCGTTTTCTCCTTGAGGAACCAATGATGTCCTTGAGCTCTTCTATGTCTCTTCCTTGTCTTTGTTGCTCCTCCCTCATTGCTTTTTGATCTTCTCTAATTTCATGAAGGATGATGGAGTGCTCTTGATGTTCCACCCTTAATTGTCCCATGTTGGAACTTAATTCTCCTAGGGAGGTGTTGATTTGATCCCAATAGTTTTGTAGAGGAAAATGCATTTGAGGCATCTTTGGGATCTCATGGTGATGAGCTTCATGCATCTCTTGAGCTCCATGAATGGGCTCTCTTGTTTGCTCCATCCTTTTCTTAGTGATAGGCTTCTCTTCCTCAATGGGAATGTCTCCTTCTATGTCAATCCCAGCCGAATTGCATAGATGGCAAATGAGGTGAGGAAAAGCAAACCTTGCCATAGTGGAGGACTTGTCAGCCACCTTGTAGAGTTCTTGAGGTATAATCTCATGAACCTCCACCTCTTCTCCAATCATGATGCTATGGATGATGATGGCCCGGTCTATAGTAACTTCAGACCGGTTGCTAGTGGGAATGATTGAGCGTTGAATGAACTCCAACCATCCTCTAGCTACAGGCTTAAGGTCCAGTCTTCTCAGTTGAACCAGTTTGCCTTTTGAGTCAATCTTCCATTGAGCTCCTTCCACACATATGTCCATGAGGACTTGGTCCAACCTTTGATCAAAGTTGGCTCTCCTTGTGTAGGGGCGTGCGTTCTCTTCCATCATTGGCAAGTTGAACGCCAACCTTACATTTTCTGGACTAAAATCTAAGTAATTCCCCCGAACCATGGTGAGATAATTCTTTGAGTTTGGGTTCTTAATTTGATCATGATTCCTTGTGATCCATGCATTAGCATAGAACTCTTGAACCATTAGAGTTCCGACTTGTTGGATGGGGTTTGTTAGAACTTCCCAACCTCTTCTATGGATCTCATGTCGGATCTCCGAATACTCATTTCTCTTGAGTTTGAAAGGGACCTCGGGGATCACTTTCTTCTTGGCCACAACATCATAGAAGTGGTCTTGATGAGCTTTGGAGATGAATCTTTCCATCTCCCATGACTCGGAGGTGGAAGCTTTTATCTTCCCTTTCCCTTTTCTAGAGAATTCTCCGGTCTTGGGTGCCATCAATGGTAATGGAAAAACAAAAAGCTTATGCTTTTACCACACCAAAGTTAGAATTTTGCTCGCCCTCGAGCAAGAAAAGAAAGAATAGATGAAGAAGAAGAAGAAAATATAGAGGAGAGGAGGGAGAGGTGTATTCGGCCAAGAAGAGAAGAGAGGGTTGTGTGGTGTGAAAATGAGGAAGAATGGAGGGCTATATATAGGGAAGGGAGGGGGTAAGGTTCGGCTATAAAGGTGGGTTTTGGGTGGGAAATTGATTTTGAATTTTGAAGTTAGGTGGAGTTTATGAGGTAGGTTTATGGGGAAGAGTGGATGATGTGAGTGGTGAAGTGGTGATAGGGAAGAGAGATTGAGGTGATTGGTGAAGAGTTTTGGGGAAGAGTGTTTATTGGGAAGAGAGGATGAACATTGAGAAGAGGGAAGAGAGTGAGTGGAGGTAGGTGGGGATCCTGTGGGGTCCACAGATGCTGAGTTGATCCTGTGGGGTCCACAAATCCTGAGGTGTCAAGGATTTGCATCCCTGCACCCATTAGGCCTGTAAAATGCCTTTGCATGCAATTCTGGCGTTTAAACGCCGAATTGATGCTTGTTCTGGGCGTTCAACGCCCAGATGCAGCATATTTCTGGCGTTGAACGCCAGCTAGATGCTTGTTTTTGGCGTTCAGCGCCAGCTCTTCTTCACTGCGCATTTCTGGCGGCTGGACGCCAGGATGCTGCTTGTTTCTGGCGTTCAACGCCAGATCCATGCTCTGTTCTGGCGTTGAACGCCAGCCAGATGCTCCTTACTGGCGTTTAAACGCCAGTAAGATCCTCCTCCAGGGTGTGATTTTTCTTCTGCTATTTTTGATTCCGTTTTCAATTTTATATTTATTTTGTGACTCCACATGATCATGAACCTAATAAAACATGAAATAACAATAAAAATAAAATTAGATAAATAAAAATTGGGTTGCCTCCCAACAAGCGCTTCTTTAATGTCAATAGCTTGACAGTCGGCTCTCATGGAGCCTCACAGATGTTCAGAGCATTGTTGAGGCTTCCCAACACCAAACTTAGAGTTTGGATATGGGAGTTTAACACCAAACTTAGAGTTTGGTTGTGGCCTCCTAACACCAAACTTAGAGTTTGACTGTGGGGGCTCTGGTTGACTCTGTTTTGAGAGAAGCTTATTGTGCCTCTTTTCCATGTTTATAGAAGGATGACCTTGAGTTTTAAACACAAGGGAGTCCTCATTCAATTGAAGGACTAGTTCGCCTCTGTCAACATCAATCACAGCTCTTGCTGTGGCTAGAAAGGGTCTTCCAAGGATGATGGATTCATCCTCATCCTTCCTAGTATCTAGGACTATGAAATCAGCAGGGATGTAAAGGCCTTCAACCTTTACTAACACGTCCTCTACTTGTCCATAAGCCTGTTTTCTTGAATTGTCTGCCATCTCTAATGAGATTTTAGCAGCTTCCACCCAAAGATTCCCAATTTCTCTATTACAGAGAGGGGCATGAGGTTTATCCCTGAACCAAGGTCACACAGAGCCTTTTCAAAGATCATGGTGCCTATGGTACAAGGTATTAGGAACTTTCCAGGATCCTGTTTCTTCTGAGGCAATGTCAGTTGATCCAGATCACTTAGTTCATTGGTGAACAAGGGAGGTTCATCTTCCCAAGTCTCAATACCAAATAATTTGGCATTCAGCTTCATGATTGCACGAAGGTACTTGGTAACTTGCTCCTTAGTAACATCCTCATTCTCTTCAGAAGAGGAATACTCATCAGAGCTCATGAATGGCATAAGGAGGTTTAATGGAATCTCTATGGTCTCTAATTGAGCCTCAGATTCCTTTGGTTCCTCAAAGGAAAACTCCTTATTGATCACTGGACGTCCCAGGAGGTCTTCCTCCTTGGGATTCACGTCCTCCCCTTCTTCCTTGGATTCGGCCAAGATGGTTATATCAATGGCCTTGCACTCTCCTTTTGGATTTTCTTCTGTATTACTTGGGAGAGTACTAGGAGGGATTTCAGTGATCTTTTTACTCAGCTGGCCCACTTGTGCTTCCAAATTTCTAATGGAGGACCTTGTTTCATTCATGAAACTCACAGTAGCCTTAGATAGATCAGAGACTAAGTTTGCTAAATTAGAGGTATTTTGTTCAGAGTTCTCTGTCTGTTGCTGAGTGGATGATGGAAAAGGTTTACTATTGTTAAACCTATTTCTTCCACCATTATTAAAGCCTTGTTGAGGCTTTTGATCCTTCCATTAGAGATTTGGATGATTTCTCCATGAGGGGTTATAGGTGTTTCCATAAGGTTCACCCATATAATTCACCTCTGCTATTGCAGGGTTTTCAGGATCATAAGCTTCTTCTTCAGAAGATGCCTCTTGAGTACTGTTGGATGCAGCTTGCATTCCATTCAGACTCTGAGAAATCATATTGACTTGCTGAGTCAATATTTTATTCTGAGCCAATATGGCATTCAGAGTATCAATTTCAAGAACTCCCTTCTTCTGAGGCGTCCCATTACTCACAGGATTCCTCTCAGAAGTGTACATGAACTGGTTGTTAGCAACCATGTCAATGAGTTCTTGAGATTCTGCAGGCGTTTTCTTTAGGTGAATGGATCCACCTGCAGAAGTATCCAATGACATCTTAGCTAATTCAGACAGACCATCATAGAATATATCCAGGATGGTCCATTCTGAAAGCATGTCAGAAGGACACTTTTTGGTCAGTTGCTTGTATCTCTCCCAAGCTTCATAGAGGGATTCACCTTCTTTTTGTCTGAAGGTTTGAACATCCACTCTAAGCTTACTAAGCTTTTGAGGAGGAAAGAACTTGGCTAAGAAAGCTGTGACCAGCTTATCCCAAGAGTTCAGGCTATCTTTGGGTTGAGAGTCCAACCACACTCTAGCTCTATCTCTTACAGTAAAAGGGAAAAGCATGAGCCTGTAGACTTCAGGATCTACTCCATTAGTCTTAACAGTATCACAGATCTGCAAAAATTCAGTTAAGAACTGAAAAGGATCTTCAGATGGAAGTCCATGAAACTTGCAGTTCTGCTGCATCAGAGAAACTAATTGAGGTTTCAGCTCAAAGTTGTTTGCTCCAATGGTAGGGATGGAGATGCTTCTTCCATGCAAATTGGAATTAGGTGTAGTAAAGTCACCAAGCATTCTCCTTGTATTATTATTATTTTCGGTTGCCATCTCCTCTTCCTGATCGAAAATTTCTGAAAGGTGCTTGCTGGATTGTTGTAATTTAGCTTCTCTTAGTTTCCTCTTCAGAGTCCTTTCAGGTTCTGGATCTGCTTCAACAAGAATGTTCTTGTCCTTGCTCCTGCTCATATGAAAAAGAGGGAACAGAAAAATAATAATAATAGAGATCTTTTTTACCCAGGTATAAAGGTTCCCTTGTGTGAGTAGAAGAAGAAAAGAATGTAATGTAAAGAAGGGAAGAAAAAAACTCGAACACAGAGAGGGAGGTAGTGTTCGAATTTTTGGATGGGAGAGAAGTGTTAGTAGATGAATAAATAAATAGAAGGAGATGAGAGAGAAAGAGGAATTTCGAAAATTATTTTTGAAAAATGGTTAGTGATTTTTGAAAATTAAAATTAAAATTTGAAACAATAAGTTAATTAAAAAGAATTTTTGAAAAAGAGGGAAGATATTTTCGAAAAAGTTAGTTAGTTAGTTGAAACAAATTTGAAAATCAATTTTGAAAAGATAAGAAGATAAGAAGTTAGAAAAGATATTTTAAAATCAAATTTTTGAAAAAGATATGATTTTGAAAAAGATAAGATAAAAAGATATTTTTGAAAAGATATGATTGAAATTAGTTTTGAAAAGGATTTGATTTTTAAAATCACAATTAATGACTTGATTCACAAGAAATCACAAGATATGATTCTAGAACTTAAAGTTTGAATCTTTCTTAACAAGCAAGTAACAAGCTTGAAATTTTTGAATCAAAACATTAATTGATGATGTTATTTTCGAAAATTATGTGATAAAGATAAGAAAAAGATTTTTGAAAAATATTTTTAAAATTTTCGAAAATAACTAAGAAAAATGAAAAAGATTTGATTTTTGAAAAAGATTTTGAAAAAGATAAGATTTTTTTAAATTGAAAATTTGATTTGACTCATAAGAAACAACTAAGTTTTAAAAAGTTTTGAAAAAGTCAACTCAAATTTTCAAAATTTATGAGTGAAAAAAGGGAAAGATATTTTTTTGATTTTTGAATTTTTAATGATGAGAGAGAAAAACATGAAAAAGACTCAATGCATGAAAATTTTGGATCAAAACAATGAATGCATGCAAGAATGCTATGAATGTCAAGATGAACACCAAGAACACTTTGAAGATCAAGATGAACACCAAGAACTTATTTTTGAAAAATTTTTTTATGCAAAGAAAACATGCAAGACACCAAACTTAGAAATCTTTAATGCTTAGACACTAAGAATTCAAGAATGCATATGAAAAACACCATACAACACAAAACAATATAATATGAAGATCAATCAAGAAGGTTTATCAAGAACAACTTGAAGATCATGAAGAACACTATGAATGCATGAATTTTCGAAAAATGCAGAGAATTTTTAGAAAAAATGCAATTGACACCAAACTTGAAATTGACTCAAGACTCAAACAAGAAACACAAAATATTTTTTATTTTTTTATGATTTTGTAATTTTTTTGTATTTTTATTTTATATTTTTCGAAAATTAGTGTGAAAAAGAAAATAAGGATTCCAAAATTTTTAATATGAATTCTAGGAATCTTGCACTCTTATTCTAAAGCTCCAATCTGAGGGTTAGACATGGCTTAATAGCCAGTCAAGCTTTAGGATACAAATCAGGCATGTAACAGCTGATATTCAAATTAACTTGCCTCTATGCTGATGGTTGGAAGCCCCTATCCAAAAGAATTAGACATGAATTTACAGTCAGCCAGGCTTCAACATACTTCATGAAACACTAGAATTCATTCTTAAAAAATTTTAGAATGATTTTCGAAAACAGATGAGAAATTTTTTTGAAAGATTTTTTTTTTGAAAAATTTTTGAAAATAAAACAAAAAGAAAATTACCTAATCTGAGCAACAAGATGAACCGTCAGTTGTCCAAACTCGAACAATCCCCGGCAACGGCGCCAAAAACTTGGTGCACGAAATTGTGATCTCAGGCAACGGCGCCAAAAACTCTGTACGCACGTCTTAATAAATCGTTTTTCATTCACAACTTCGATACAACTAACCAGCAAGTGCACTGGGTCGTCCAAGTAATAAACCTTACGTGAGTAAGGGTCGATCCCACGGAGATTGTTGGTATGAATCAAGCTATGGTCATCTTGTAGATCTCAGTCAGGCGGATATCAAATGGTTATGGAGTTTTTGAAAATAATAATAAATAAACAGAGAATAAAGATAGAAATACTTATGTATATCATTGGTGAGAATTTCAGATAAAGGTATAGAGATGCTTTCGTCCCTCTGAACTTCTGCTTTCCTGCTGTCTTCATCCAATCAATCCTACTCCTTTCCATGGCTGGCTTTATGTAAGGACATTACCATTGTTAATGGCTACTTTTCATCCTCTCTGTGAAAATGGTCTGATGCGCTGTCACTGCATGGCTAATCATCTGGAGGCATCACCGTGGTCAATGGCTGCATCCTATCCTCTTGTGAAAATGGTCCAAATGCTCTGTCACGGCACGGCTAATCATCTGAGGTTCTCGATCATACTGGAATAGGATTCACCCTCCTTTTGCGTCTGTAACTACGCCCAGCACTCGCGAGTTTGAAGTTCGTCACAGTCATTCAATCCCAGAATCCTACTCGGAATACCACAGACAAGGTTTAGACTTTCCGGATTCTCATGAATGCCGCCATCAATCTAGCTTACACCACGAAGATTCTGATTAAGAGATCCAAGAGATAATCATCCAATCTAAGATGGAACGGAAGTGGTTGTCAGGCACGCGTTCGTGGGGGAATGATGATGATTGTCACATTCATCACATTCATGTTGAAGTGCGAATGAATATCTTAGAAGCGGAATAAGTTAAATTGAATAGAAAAACAGTAGTACTTTGCATTAATTCATGAGGAACAGTAGAGCTCCACACCTTAATCTATGGAGTGTAGAAACTCTACCGTTAAAAATACATAAGTGAAAAGTTCAGACATGGCCGAATGGCCAGCCCCCATGATCTAAGAACCAGACGTCCCAAGATGAACTAAAAATCATAAGATGTCTAATACAATAGTAAAAAGCCCTATTTATACTAAACTAGTTACTAGGGTTTACAGAGATAAGTAATTGATGCATAAATCCACTTTCGGGGCCCACTTGGTGTGTGCCTGGGCTGAGCTTGAATGTTACACATGCAGAGGCTCTTTCTGGAGTTGAACGCCAGGCTGTAACGTGTTTCTGGCGTTCAACTCTGGTTCGTGACGTGTTTCTGGCGTTTAACTCCAGACTGCAGCGTAGAACTGGCGTTCAATGCCCTTTTGTGTCATCTAAACTCGGCCAAAGTATAGACTATTATATATTGCTAGAAAGCCCTAGATGTCTACTTTACAACGCAATTTGAAGCGCGCCATTTTGAGTTCTGTAGCTCCAGAAAATCCACTTTGAGTGTAGGGAGGTCAGAATCCAACAGCATCAGCAGTCCTTCTTCAACCTCTGAATCTGATTTTTGCTCAAGTCCCTCAATTTCAGCCAGAAAATACCTGAAATCATAGAAAAACACACAAACTCATAGTAAAGTCCAGAAATTTGAATTTAACATAAAAACTAATAAAAACATCTCTAAAAGTAACTTGATTCTATTAAAAACATACTAAAAACAATGCGAAAAAGCGTATAAATTATCCGCTCATCAGTGACGCAATCGCGTGGGGCGATTTGTGCCACTGGCACGCCTCCAGCCACGCTCTTGCATGACTCTCTGTTCGTTTTATTATTTCCTCCCATCTTCTGCGACGCGGACGCGTCAATGAGGCGATCGCGTCGCGTGAATTTTTTTTTTTTAAAAAAAAAATAAAAGTATGTAAATGCAGATGCACGAAATGTATTAATAAAGAGAAGAGTTATTGAATAGAGAAAACTAAGAGTAAAGAAAAGAACGATCATACCATGGTGGGTTGTCTCCCACCTAGCACTTTGCTTTAACGTCCGTAAGTTGGACGCTCCACTAGCTCAGGCTTCGGCTATGTGGGGATCTTCCAAGAGGAAGATCTCGAGCTCCTTGTTTTTCTTCAGCTTCTCGCCATGGTACAGCTTCAACCGATGGCCATTAACTTTGGTAAGTTCAGAGCTTGAAGGATGGCTTAGGTGATAAACTCCGTATGGTTCAGCCTTCTCTACTCTGTATGGACCTTCCCATCTTGATCTCAACTTGCCTGGCATGAGCCTTAGTCGAGACTTGTAAAGGAGGACTAAGTCCCCAGGTTGGAACTCTTTTCTCTTGATGTGCTGATCATGTACAGCCTTCATCTTCTCCTTGTATAGTCTTGAGTTCTCATAAGCTTCTAGGCGAAGGCTTTCCAGTTCTTGCAGTTGCAACTTCCTTTCAGCTCCAGCTTTTTCAATTCCCATGTTGCACTCCCTTACTGCCCAAAAGGCTTTGTGCTCTATTTCAACAGGGAAATGACAAGCTTCTCCATAAACTAAGCGGAAAGGACTCATCCCAATGGGTGTTTTGTATGCTGTTCTGTATGCCCAGAGTGCATCTTGTAGCCTGGTGCTCCAGTCTCTTCTATGAGGTTTGACTATCTTCTGCAAGATACGCTTTATCTCTCTGTTTGACACCTCGGCTTGCCCATTAGTTTGAGGATGGTAGGCTGTTACAACCTTATGAATTATCCCATGCTTCTTCATTAATCCTGTTAGTCTCCTGTTACAAAAATGGGTGCCTTGATCGCTCACGATTTCTCGTGGTGATCCAAAGCGAAAAATAATGTGGTTTCTCACAAAGGAAACAACAGTGTTAGCATCATCAGTGCAGGTAGGAATTGCTTCCACCCATTTGGAAACGTAATCCACAGCTAACAATATATAAAAATAACCATTAGAATTTGGAAATGGACCCATGAAGTCAATGCCCCAAACATAAAAAATTTCATAGAAAAGCATAATTTGTTGAGGCATCTCATTCCTCTTGGATATATTACCAAATTTTTGGCATGGGAAACAAGATCTACAAAATTCAGCAGCGTCTCTAAAAAGTGTAGGCCACCAGAATCCACAGTCTAAGAATTTTCTAGCTGTTCTTTGAGGGCCAAAATGTCCTCCACTCTCAGATGAGTGACAGGCCTCTAAGATGGACTGGAATTCTGATTGAGGCACACACCGTCTAATTACCTAGTCAGTGCCACATCTCCATAAATATGGGTCATCCCATATATAATATTTAGACTCGCTTTTCAGCTTGTCTCTTTGATGCTTAGAAAAGTTTGGAGGAAAGGTGCGGCTAACTAGATAATTAGCTACAGGTGCATACCAAGGGACTACCTCAGATACTGCTTGCAGGTTATCAAATGGGAAATTATCAGCTATAGGAGTGGGGTCATCTGTAATGTGCTCAAGGCGACTCAAATGGTCTGCCACTAAATTTTGGTTACCACTCCTATCCTTAATTTCTAAATCAAATTCTTGTAATAGTAGTATCCAACGTATAAGCCTCGGTTTGGACTCCTTTTTAGCTAATAGATACTTTAGAGCTACGTGGTCCGAGTACAATACTACCTTCGTACCAAGTAAATAGGCTCTGAATTTATCCAGAGCAAAAACAATAGCAAGAAGCTCTTTCTCAGTAGTAGTGTAATTGGACTGAGCGGTATCTAAAGTTTTAGACGCATAAGCAATAACAAAGGGGTCCTTACCTTCACGCTGAGCCAGTGCTGCTCCTACTGCATGGTTGGAGGCATCGCACATTATTTCAAATGGCTGGCTCCAGTCTGGTCCTCTCACAATTGGAGCTTGAGTCAGGGCGGTCTTCAGCTTATCAAACGCTTGTTTACAATCCTCACTGAACTCAAACTCAATATCTTTCTGCAGTAGCCTAGATAAGGGAAGTGCTACCTTACTGAAGTCCTTAATGAATCTCCTGTAAAAACCTGCATGGCCAAGGAACGAACGAACTTCCCTCACAGAAGAGGGGTAAGGTAAACTGGAAATAACATCCACCTTTGCTGGATCTACAGAAATGCTAGTATTAGACACAATATGTCCTAATACAATACCTTGTTTTACCATAAAGTGACATTTTTCAAAATTTAATACAAGGTTTGTACTGACATATCTATCTAATACTCTAGATAATCCATCTAAGCAAAGGCTAAAGGAATCGCCATATACACTAAAATTATCCATAAAAACTTCCATACAGTCCTCAATAAGATCAGAGAAAAGACTCATCATGCACCTTTGGAAGGTAGCTGGTGCATTGCACAAGCCAAAGGGCATTCTCTTGTAAGCATAAGTCCCAAAAGGACATGTGAAAGTAGTCTTTTCCTGATCTCCAGGAGCTATATGAATCTGGAAATAACCTGTGTAACCATCTAAAAAACAATAATGTGATTTACCTGATAGGCGATCTAGCATTTGATCAATGAATGGAAGAGGATAGTGATCCTTACGAGTGGCCTGGTTGAGGCATCTGTAGTCAATACAGACCCTCCAAGCGTTCTGAACTCTGGTTGCAATGAGATCTCCATGCTCATTTTTTATTGTAGTGACTCCAGACTTCTTGGGCACCACTTGTACTAGGCTTACCCATTCACTGTCTGAAATGGGGTAGATGATATCTGCCTCTAGTAGTCTGGTCATTTCCTTCTTGACAACCTCTAAGATAGTGGGGTTCAGTCTTCTCTGGGGTTGACAGACAGGTCTTGTTCCCTCTTCTAAAAATATCCTATGCTCACAGACTTGAGGGTTGATGCCTACTATGTCTGCAAAACTCCAACCAATTGCCTTCTTGTGCCTCCTCAGCACACTAAGTAACTGCTCTTCCTGTTGAGAAGTGAGTTCCCTTGCAATGATAACTGAAAACTTCTGCTCGTCTTCAAGGTAAGCATATTTGAGGTGTGGAGGAAGGGGTTTTAATTCTAACTTCTGATCATGGTCAGGCTCTGGGTTGTCTGGAGCTGGTAACAATGGTAAAGCACTGTCATTGTCCTCTGAGAATGTCCCTACACTTGGACCTTGTCCTATGTACTTCTCTTCAAACTCCTCCTGGTGAACTTCAGCCACGGTTTCATCTATGATGTCACACTAGAGGATAGAATGATCCTCCGGAAGATGCTTCATAACTCCATTCAGATTGAAGATTACTACTCGGCCATCTATTTCAAAAGGGTATGTTCCTGAAAAAGCATCTAATTTGAACTTCGAGGTCTTCAGGAATGGTCTTCCGAGTAGGATTGATGATGGCTTCTCTGAATCATTTTGGGGCATCTCCAGGATATAAAAATCAATGGGAAATGTGAGCCCCTTAATGCCCACTAATACATCTTCAGCAACTCCAGCCACTGTAATAATGCTTTTATCTGCTAACACAAAACGAGCTGCCGACCTTTTTAAGGGAGGGAGCCTCAAAATATCATATATAGACAAAGGCATTATACTCACACATGCTCCTAAATCACACATGCAGTCAGAAATTACCACACCACCAATAGTACAATTCACCATACATGGACCTAGGTCACTACACTTTTCAGGTAAACCTCCCATTAAAGCAGATATGGAACTACCTAAAGGAATAGTTTCTAATTCATTAATTTTGTCTTTATGTATACATAAATCTTTTAGAAACTTGGCATATTTAGGTACCTGTTGAATAATATCAAAAAGAGGAACAGTTACCTCAACCTTTTTGAATATTTCTACTATTTTGAGGTCAGGTTCCAGCTGCTTCCTAGGCTTCCTTGCAAGTTGTGGAAATGGAATGGGAGTGGTGTCTTCTGTAGTGTCTGCGCCCTGTGGTGCTTCCTCCTGTGGTTGAACTTCTTCTTTTTTAGCCATGTCCTGTATGTCCTCTTCCTCTTCAACATCTTCTATTTCCACTACCTCTTCAGCTGAGGCGTGTTCTGGTGGGTTTGGCTCCTCCTGATTCCTCTCCTGCAGTGTGGTTCCGGACCTTAGGGTGATGGCATTAATGCCACCCTTTGGATTGGGTAATGGTTGAGAGGGAATTCCACTGGAGCTCAAAGGCTGGTTATTTGAGTTATTCATTGATCCAATTTGTGAGACAAGAGCTTGCAAAGTAGAGTTAAGACCATTTAGTGTAGCATAAAGGTTATTTTCCATGGTTTATTGTCTTCGATCAATAGATTGTAGTAAGCCATCATTAGAAGATGAAGAAGGATATGTAATTTGAGAGGTCTACCGTTGGGTATTCTGTGGTCCTTGGGATTGCCTCAGGTGAGGTGCTCTGTAAGGCTGGTTCTAGTTCTGCTGCCTGTTGTTGTTGTTATTCCACCTCTGATTTCCCTGATTGTCTCTGCCTCCTCTATTATTGTTGTCCCTCCAATTCTAGTTAGAATTGTCCTGCCATCCATGGCTGTAATTGCCACCTTGATTGTACCCTTGGTTGGGGCGGTCATAAAAGTTATAAGTGGCTGCCACGGTGTTGTCCTCCTACTGGAGATGCGGACATTCGTCAGTATAATGGCTATAATCATAGAGAGTCTCAGATTCATCAGTATTATTGAAGCGCTCCCAGTATTCATAGAGAGTCTCAGATTCGTCCTGAACAATCATGGAAATATTTTTCCTCAGTTTATCAGTAATTTCAGCTGGAAAGAACTTTTCCAAAAATTCTCTTCTAAGTGTATCCCAGTTGGATACAGTTGCTGCGGGTTGAGTGTAGTACCACTCTCTTGCCTTTCCCTCAAGAGAAAATGGGAAAGCTTTCAACAAAATTGAAGTTTCATTTGCACCATCACGCCTGACAGTAGAACAGGCTGCTTGAAAATCTCTCAGGTGCTTGATAGGCTCATGAACAGGTAAGCCATGAAACTTGGGCATCAAATTGAGCAGTGCGGTCTTTATTTCAAAGTCTGTAGTCACTGCTGGGTGATGCGCTTGAAACGGTTGCATTGTAAAATCAGGGGCTCCAGCCTCCTGGATAGTAACTCTCCTAGGTTCTGCCATGTCACCTACACGTAAATCAACCGAATCAGTAGAACGGGGGCTGGTTTCTTCCTCAAATGACGTTTCAGATCCGCCCTCAGAGAGGACTAACCGACGCCGATCTTGCCTTATTCGTGAAATAGTTCTTTCAATCTCAGGATCGAATACTGGCAAGCTTGGATCAGGAAGTGAACGCGTCATCTAGCGAAAGAAAAAAGCAGCTCATAGTAGCAAGATAAAATAAAATGCAAATAAATAAATTCCAATTAATAACTTTAGCACTCTATTGCAACTCCCCGGCAACGGCACCAAAAATTGACGTGGCGGAAATTGGCGAGTCAAGAATTGTTATAAGATATGCGTTGCAAGTATAGTTCTCAACTAACCAGAATTCCGCTTATCAATTTAGAAGGTTGTCACAAGAATTAAAATTAAAATACTAGGAGTATGAATCCCAGGTCGTCTCCCAACGAGTTGTAGAAAAGGTGTGCTATTTTATTAATTAAATGTTTTCAAAATGGTTTGAGTTGAATAAACAGGAAATTAAATTAGAGAAATTAAACAATTTATATAAAAGCCTTGACTGGGAGTAGATTAGTTGGAAGCCCTATTCTTGTTGCAGTACTCTCAAGATTAATTGATAATTGAAGGTTGTTCTATTTTGTTATCCATTACTAGGTAAGGGAAAGTCAAACAAGTTGGAATGCTGTTTCTATTCACAAGTTCCAATCCGCTCGATTGAAAAGGATTAGTGTCAGTGATTAGAGAGCATTCCAACAATAAACCCAATTACAATTTTTCTTTTAAGCATCCCAACTCAAGGGTTCCTTTCAATCAACTCCCCATCAAGTTAGGGAACTACTCGCTCATTGTGAATGTAGAACTCATAACATAGGAAAGGGAATTAAAGAAAGACATGATAAATAAAACTCAAAGGAATCAATTAAAAATAAAAGTAATTCTTGTATTAATAAATTCTAAAATAATCCAATAGTAAAATTGAGTAAATTAAAGGACATGGAAGAGTAAAGCCAGGTAAAGAAAATGAACTAGAATAACGAAGTCTTGATGAGGTAATAACTCTTCTCAATATCCCAATGCAAAGAGCAATAGAAAATAAAAATCCTAAGAACTATGAATGTGTAGAGAGAAAACCTAGAGGGGGTGTAAAACTAGATCTAAAAACTAAAATTTATGTAGAATGAATGTTGTCGTTGGTTTCTGCATGTTCTCTGGCTCTAGTCTACTTTTCCAGGCTGAAAACTGGGTCAAAACAGGGCCCAAAATCGCCCCCAGCGAATTCTGCAGATTATGCAGATCGCGCACGTCACGCGATCGTGTCATTCATGCGGACGCGTCATTCGGCGTTTTGCTTTGCCACGCGGGCGCGTCATTCACGCCTCTGCGTCACTTGTGCTATTCCAATCCGCACGGTCGCGTGAGCCATGCGGCTGCGTGACTGCGATTTCCTCTCTTTCGCGCGGTCGCGTGAGCCATGCGGCCGCGTCACTTCTCGCTAGTCATCTCCTTAATTTCTTGTGTTCCTTCCATTTTTGCAAGCTCCCTTTCCAATCTCCAACTCATTCATGCCCTATAAAGCCTGAAACATTTAACACACAGATCACGGCATCGAATGGAATAAAGGAGAATTAAAATACATAATTAAAAGTCTCCTAGGAAGCAAGTTTTTAATCATGTAATAATTTTATGAAGGAAATATAAATGTATGCTAATCATATGAATAAGTGGGTAAAGATCATGATAAAACCACACAATTAAACACATTATAAACCATAAAATAGTGGTTTATCAGAAGGTTCAAAACCTTTACATCCCTGTTGATTTCATAATCCTAAATTCTGGGGAGAAAAAGGATGAATCTATCATCCTTGGAAGACCTTTCCTAGCTACAGCCAAGGCCGTGATTGATGTAGTTAGAGGACATCTAGTCCTGCAATTAGATGAGGACTATCTTGTGTTCAAGGTTCATAAACCTCATTCTACTTTAGTTGAAGGAAGCACTATTAACAAACATGAAGTGCTTCAACCACTCCTCTCAGTACAGAGCCAGACACCAATTCTAAGTTCGGTGTGGGGTAACCATCATCAAGCTCTAAGAGGAATGGCAGTAAGAAAGTGCCCGAGTGCTGGAGGGATAAGAAAATCCCCACTGAATGCCTCTTACCTGGCATGAGAGTTATCTTGACTGACAACCAGGTCATTCCACACACAGTGAACAAGATCCTGTCTCTAGAGCATGTGGAGCTCATCCATGAGAGCATAGGCAAGAAGTTCACTATAAGGAGTGAAATTCTGAGCCCCTATTCATCTCCGTAAGGAGCTAACTGTCAAGCTAGTGACGTTAAAGAAGTGCTTGTTGAGAGGCAACCCAACCATAATTAAAGCCATTTCTATATATCAGTTTAATTTTTATATTTGTTTAAGTTTGTGATCTTGTTCAGTAGTTAGAATAGAAATAGAAACAGTCAGAGCCAGAAATAGAACACCCTGGAGCAAGTACCTTGCTGGCGTTGAACACTAGACAAGGGAGTCAGAGTGGGCGTTCAATGCCCATGAAGAGCAGCATTGCTGGCGTTGAACGCCAGCCAGGGAGCATGAAGCTGGCGTTGAACGCCAGCTAGGAGGCAGAGACTGGGCGTTCAACGCCCCAACAGAGGCACAGACCTGGCATTGAACGCCAGGAAGGAGGCCCCCAATGTGTGTTCAACGCCCTAGGAGGAGCGTATGGCTGGCGTTGAACGCCAGCCAGGAGCAGGAGCTGGGCATTCAACGCCTACAAGGGAGCAGGGAATTCAACTTCCCTAGCCTCCCAGGATTAGTGGGTCCCACAGAATCTCCACCTACCCCCACCTTCTTCTCTCTCTTACTTACACTCTTCCCCATAAACCCTTAACCAATCACATCCATATCTCTTCCCAAAATCATCATAACTCCCACCAACCCCCACCCACTTCAAATTCAAAATCTCCCACCCAATTCCACCCCACCATTCGAACCCTATCCCATCCCACCCCTGTAAATAACCCCTTATACTAGCTCTCTAACACACACTTCATACACTAAAGCCCCACTTGGCCGAATCCTTCTCTCCCCCTTTCTCTACCCCTTCTCTTTTTCTTCTACTCTTTTCTTCATATTTTGCTCGAGGACGAGTAAAGCTTTTAAGTTTGGTGTTGGAAAAGCCTTGTTTTTTGCTTTCCATTCACACTTATGGCACCTAAAGTCGGAGAATCCTCTAGAAAGAGAAAAGGAAAAGCAGTTGCTTCTACCTCCGAACTGTGGGAGATGGAGAGATTCATAACCAAAGCTAATCAAGACCACTTCTATGAAGTAGTGGCAAAGAAGAAGGTGATTCCTGATGTCCCCTTTAGGCTAAAAAAGAATGAGTACTCAAAGATCTGACAAGAAATCCGGAGGAGAGGTTAGGAAGTCCTAACCAATCCTATTCCGAAAGTTGGAATCTTGATGGTACAAGAGTTCTATGCCAATGCATGGGTCTTGAAAAACCATGATAAAAGCATGAACCTACATCCCAAAAATTTGCATACCATGGTCCGAGGGCATCTCTTAGATTTGAGCCCGGAAAGTGTAAGGTTGGCGCTCCATTTGCCAATAATGCAAGGAGACCCACACCCTTACACTAGGAGAGTCAATTTTGATCAGAGGTTGGACCAAGTCCTTTCAGATATTTATGTGGAAGGAGCTCAGTGGAAGAGGGATGCTCAAGGCAAGCCTATCCAACTAAGAAGGCTTGACCTCAAGCCAGTAGCTAGAGGATGGTTGGAATTTATCCAACGCTCTATCATTCCTACTAGCAATCGGTCAGAAGTGACCATTGACAGAGCCATCATCATTCATTGCATCATGATTGGAAGTGAGGTGGAGGTACATGAGGTAATACCTCAAGAATTGTACAAGAAAGCTAAAAAGCCTTCCACCTTAGCAAGGGTGGCATTCCCCCACCTTATCTGTCACCTATACAATTCAGCTAGAATTGTCATAAAAGGAGACATCCCCATTGATGAGGACAAGCCCATCACTAAAAGAAGGATGGAGCAAACAAGAGAGCCTACACATGCACCTCCACAAGAGCGTGTGGAGTTGCATCAACAAGAAATTCCTGAGATGCCTCAAGGGATGCATTTTCCTCCCCAAGGCTATTGGGACTAATTGCATACTTCTCTAGGAGAATTGAGCTCCAACATAGATCAACTAAGGATGGGACATCAAGAACACTCCACTATCCTCCATGAAATAAGAGAAGATCAAAGAGTCGTGAAGGAAGAATAACAGAGGCAGGGGTGTGACATAGAAGAGATCAAGTGGTCCATTGGCTTCTCTAGAGGGAGCAGCAGTCGCCGTCACTAAGGTGGATCCGTTCCTTTTATCACCTGTTTGCTTATGTTATTTTTTCTGTTTTCCATGTATTTTATCTTATTGTCTGTTTCTAGTGCATGATCATCTTTATGTCTTAAAGCTATGAAATATTCCATGCATCTATCAGCTTGCTTAAAAGAAAATTTTAATTGAAAAACAAAAGTGAGATACATGAATTTCGAGTTATATATTAAGAATAGTTCAATTATTTGATGTGGTGGCATTATTTTTGCTTTCTGAATGTATGAATGAACAGTGCATATTTGATGTTGGAGTTAAGAATGTTGGCTCTTGAAAGAATGATGATAAAAGTGAAGTATTATTGATGATCTGAGAAATCTAAAAATTGATTCTTGTAGCAAGAAAAAGCAACAAAAAAAAAGAAACGAAAAAAAAGCAGCAGAAAAAGAAAAAAACAGAAAAATCCAATAGCTCTTTAAACCAAAAGGCAAGAGCAAGGATCCAAGGCTTTGAGCATCAATGGTTAGGAGGGCCTAAAAGAAATAAAATCTTGGCCTAAAAAGTTCAAATGAACTCCTCCCCTAACTATATGCTTGTGGTGTGAAGGTGTCAAGTGAAAAGCTTGAGACTGAGCAGTTAAAGTCGTGATCCAAAGCAAAAAGAGTATGCTTAAGAACTCTAGACAACACTGGCTGGGGATTCTAGCATAGATAAATCACATTCCTAAGGGGTTCACCCAGTTAAGTGTCTGTGGCGTTTATGTATCCGGTGGTAATATTGAAAAACAAAGCGCTTAGGGTCACGACCAAGACTCTAAAGAAGCTGTGTTCAAGAATAAAAAAGAACTAAACTAGGAGAATCAATAATATCATCTAGTTCCTAAAGACGCCAATCATTCTGAGATTCAAAGGAAAGTGAGATGCCAAAACTATTCAGAAGCAAAAAGCTACTGGTCTCGCTCATCTAATTGAAAATGAGCTTCATTGAGAACTCTGAGATTTATTGTATTCTTCTTTTCTTTTTAATCCTACTTTGTTTTTGGTTGCTTGGGGACAAGCAACAGTTTAAGTTTGGTGTTCTGATGAGCGGATATTTTATACGCTTTTTGGCATCATTTTCCAATAGTTTTTATTATGTGTTGTTTAAGTTTTATTAAATTTTCATAGGTTTTAGTGAAAAATTCATATTTTTAGATTCTACTTTGAGTTGTTGTGTTTTATGTTGATTTCAGGTATTTTCTGATTGAAATTGAGGTGTTTTGGCAAAGTCTGATTCAGAGACAAAGAAAGGACTGCAGATGCTGTCAGAATCTGACCTCCATGCACTCGAAAGAGCATTTCTAGAGCTACAGGCATCCAAATGGTGCGCTCTTAATGGCTATGGAAAGCTAACATCCAGGGCTTTCCTGAAATATATAACAGTTTATACTTTGTTTTGGAAATAAAGGCCCAAAACTGGCATTCAACGCCAGCCACCACCCCCATTCCTGGCGTCCAACGCCCAAAGGAGAGTAGCTGGCATCCAACGCCCATTCAGGGCTCCAAAGCTAGCATTGGATGCCTAAAAGGGAGCATTATCTCGTGGCTTCACTCAAACTCAGCCCAAACACTCACCAAGTGGGCCCGAAAAGTGGATTTTCACACTACAAGACTAGTTTATCTTATTTCTGTAATTCTTAGTTAGCAGATTAGTATATATAGGAGGAGATCACCCTTGTTTAGGATCTTCTTCTTCCCCCACTTTATTTTCGAACATCATATTGTACAGTATGAGTCACTAACCTCCTAAGTTTAAGGTTAGGAGCTCTGCTGATTCTTATGAATTAATAATATCACTATTCTACTTCAATCTATGTTTGATTCTATTCTAAGATGTATCTTCGTTCTTCATCCTAATGGATTGAGAGTGTAACTTGACCGTCATCCCTATTCACATGGGTTCTTGCGAATCCTTGATGGGATAGTATTGAATCACAAGCTTGATTATACATCTCTTAGACGGCTAATCCACGGCTTCGTTGGGAACTTCTCGAGACATCAGTTCAGCCGAGGTGTGGAGCGATTAGGATCTTTGTGGTATAGGCTAGAACCAAAGGAGCAGCGTTCTCTGATCTGGAAGATCTGACCTTGTCTGTGCCATTTTGAGTAGGATCACCTAGGAAGTGGACTGCTAGAGCTTCACCCCCATTCAGATTGGATGACCGTTGACCCAGCGTTTGATCTGAAGCAGAGGAGATTAATGACTGTTGACTCGGCGTTAATCATTTACAGCCTACATGGAATGAATCAAACAGAAGTTGGAGTAGATGGTAAGAAAAGTTGATCCAGAAGAAAGAAGCATCTCTGAAGTCTCAACCGTTCTCATACCATTGAATTCCCACCTATCTAGTAACGTTTTATTTATTTATCTTTTTTATGCGTTTTCTCGTGACAACTATATTTTCTATCCACCTGACTAAGATTTGCAAGATAACCATCGCTTGCTCAAACCAACAATGCTCATGGGATCGACCCTCACTCACCTGAGGTATTACTTCGACGACCCGGTAAACTTGCCGGTCTATCTATTTCATGATTGAGTTATTCGTTCTTCATTCTTTAAAGAATTAGTAGTATTGGAAGGTATGATAATCCCATTTTGAATTCTCTTATTACTTTGGAAAAATTAAAATCCGAATTATAGCTTGAAAACTCTTTTACATGACTTTTTGAATTCGACTAAGAATAGTGTTTCAATTAGTGTGTGACATCACATGATTTTCAATCACTCTAATTTTGAATACGTGACATATAATTCGGATTAGAATAATTTTTGAAAATTTGTTTTCTTGTAAGCTTCAATCGGATAGGACTAGTTTAAATACGTGACATATAATTCGACCTAAGGACTACTTTTGAATCTTATTAGAAACCGAATCGGTTTGTCTACTCAACCTCTTCAATTGATCAATTGACCAAGAAATTGGCTATTGGTTAATTGAAGAGAAACTAAGGAACTAAGGAATTAGAAATTAGTTCATCATGAAAAGATCTTTGCACACTTTAAGATAGATAAACAAGATTTGATTTTTCTAGAACTTAAACATGTCCGAATCAACTGACCCTTGCCATCATTGTCTTCTCTCAATCAACATTCAAGTTCACTGTCTCTTAAGCATTCAAACACTCAAGGTTCCAAACAAGACACAATCTTGCCCTCATGAATCCAGGTTTTGTTGATCAAATTAGATTTTCAATCCGATATTTGTTTGCTCAGTCCTTTAATTTTTGTGGGAATAATATTCACTCACTATGGTATTATTTGAGTGATCTGGTATATTTGTCGATATCCGTAAACTTTAATTTTCACTCATCAAATTACATTTAAATTGCATGAATCCTTTTAATAAATAGGGACAATTTCACAGACATTTTGAACTTTAACTCAATATATTGATTACTTTTCTGATCTATTATTATTTCTTATCAAGGGCCATTGTTTGATATTCACATATATATTATGCATAAGAACTTTTCTTTTCCTACAAGAGACAAAAAAGCCAGTAATAATTAAGTTGTGAGATTTTTTATTTACAAGTCATATAAAGATTTTTATTAAGATCGTCAAGATTTGGCTACAATAATAAAATGATGTTCTATATGCATAAATGTTGACCTTTCGAAATGTTCTTTTTATAGATGATGATTCATTTATCTTTGATATATTCGGATAAATTGTATTAATGTATGAACTTTTATATATGTTTGGGAGTCTTTTGCTTGTAGGAATAAAATACTCTCGGAGAATAAAAAGAAACAAATATAATATATACACACTTGGGAAGAATTTATTGTAATTTTAACATACTAACAGTTTTTTTTTATATAAAAAGTAGATAGATTTAAATTCGTGATCTCTTAGATAAATTTAAAAAAAATATTTCATTGGCTTTAATAAACTAACAATTGTACTTATATTTGTAATCATTTTTATGGAACATAAAATTTTTTATTAGGTGATTACTAGGTACTTGGACTAAATTTTTATTAGATGGAACCATGCCGTCTCATGATCCTTCTTTCTCACATGATTGACTGTTGGAGAAAATTAGGTGATAATCTCAGTATTTAGGTTGATGGAAAGAGGAACACTCCAACAAATGCGCGTAGTACCGTTAGAATTATTGCTGGATTATTGTCGAAATATTCTACACAAATTTGTAAAATTTAATTTTTCCAATAGTGACCATCAAATTGTCTATTTTGACATTAGATTTTACACTAAAATAAGGTGCAAAATTCATGTAATTAGCGTAAAATATTATTGCTAGAAAAGATAGTAAAATTACTGAATGAAACACGCTTTTTACTTAAATAGTTGCACATTATTGTCGGATTATTTTGACAGTAAATCTGACGCAAATAAAGACCCTAAATTTATTAATTTTTTTTCACTTTGTAACATCCTTATTATCAGAATGTCCCGCTTTCGACTGCGTTATTCTAATAGAGCGGATGACATTAGATCTGACACTAAAATAAGGTGCAAAATTCATGTAATTAGCGTAAAATATTATTGCTATAAAAAGATAGTAAAATTACTGAATGAAACACGCTTTTTACTTAAATAGTTGCACATTATTGTCGGATTATTTTGACAGTAAATCTGACGCAAATAAAGATCCTAAATTTATTAATTTTTTCTCACTTCTGTAATATCTTTATTATCAGAATGTCCCGCTTCTGACTGTGTTATTCTAATAGAGGGGATATTATGACGACTACTATTATAATAATAATAATAATAATAATAATAATAATAATAATAATAATAGTCACACACACATAAAAATAGTCTCTCTCACACACACACACACACATGTATGTATACAAGGATCCTTTGAACAAGTAACTTACAAACGTTAATCATCATTACAGTCATGACTCCTATCCCTCTTTACAAAAATATAAATCTCAATAATAAAGCGAGGAAAAAGATATCTATGAAAATACAACCATAAAGCGCAGAGATCACGTCATAAGCTTCCTCATCATAAATCTCAATGTGTATTTGCCAAAATCCGACACATTCGAAGGCTATCCCGAATATTGTCTCTCATGTGTATTCAGGGATATAATGTCCACCACACTTTCAGGATATAGTGCCCGCCACACTTCTACACACTTCTATCAAGGATATAGTACCTGACACACTCTGGGGATATCGGGCCCAACACACTTTTCTCAACTGGATATAGTGCATATGCACGCTCTCAGGATATAGTGTCCTATATACTTTTCATTCATAATCACTTCATAGGTTAACGAACCAAACTTTCATAATCCTCAATTTCAATTTCATTCTTAAGTTGAAAATATTTTCAAAGGACCTGGAAATCATTTCGTTTTGCTGAATCAAATTCAAATACTTCAAGTTCTCTAAAACACCTCAAAACTTTTCTTCAAAGTGTCAAAAACTCCTTTATTCTCAAATACACGTTTACATAACTTTTTTTCATTAACATCCTCAAAATATAAATAAAATCAATTCGTTAAAACTCATTTTCACGTAAACCAAAATTTCCGAACTAACTTCAAAGCCATTTCAAGTTTAAATCTCTTTCAAAAGACTAAAAAATCATCCTGTTTGCAATTCAAAATCTTAACTGAAACAACATAACCATTTATTCTTTAATAATACTTTAAAATTCACTAAAACGCCTCAAAACATACTCTTTTTTTTTGTAAAAATAAAAATCAAATAAAATAGTTCCTTAATCAAATTAACCAAAATAAAACTTCTAACTTCTCATAAATATTTCGGCAACATCTCCTTTAAAACTCGGACTTTCGCCACCCTTCAAGGGTCCCATCCAAACTATTTCTCAAATCCTTCTCAACCATTTCCAAATGTCAAACCATTCTAAATATCAAATCATCTTCAATATCAAATCATTTTCAATATCAAACCATCTCTCAATCCTTTCCAATGGGTTCAAAACCAAATTATTTCTCAATAAAAAAAATCAAATTTCCAAATCAAGCTTTTATTAACTACTACAATGCCAATTCAACAATAAAAAATAGCCACAATCCAACCATCATCATAACAACTTTAACCCAAGCACAAAACCTAACTCCATTAGTTAATTACTTATCACGTTTCAAGTTCACAATCAATACAGTATTATCAGGCAACCACTTCAGCAACAACCAAATAAACATCTTAAATCGATTAATAAACCAACCAAGCAAGTAATTACATTCATCTAATGTAACACAATTCAACCCATAAGACTTACGAAATCACAAAAGTACTTTTTTTGCATTAATATCGACTTGTAATAATTCTTGAAAGTAAACTGAGTTTAAGTAAAAGCCCCGACCTAGAATAGTCAAAACCTGAAAGCTATAAAACATGTTTAAACCCTTTTTCTCCCGGCCCGCAGTAGCGGCAACACTTTCGACCACTCTCGCAGTAGCAAGAGCCATCAAACGCCGCATGCATTCATAGTAACTCCACCCTAAGACATTAACAACGTAAAATCCTCAACAAACTATAACAGAGCACTAATGGTGAAGGTTCCAAAATAAGAAAACTTACTGTATTCAGAGAAGAACCAAAGAATATACTAACAGCGACTTCAGTGGCAACTTACGGAGATGTCACATCATTTTTCGGTGACCAGAGGCACGGTGGCGTAGCCCGTAGCAATGACGGCAGCAAAACAGCGACCCCAACGACACCATGTAACTTGCCAACGACTATGGCAGCGGTAGCAACGTTTCTTCTCTCCCTCGCGAGCTCCTCGGTGGCGGTTCCAACCCACTGCGATGACGATGACGCTTCCCACAGCAAGCCCTAGTAATGGCGGCAACGACGGACCTTGGTGACAATGGTGGCGGCGTTGAGGTCGAATCCATCTTCTTCTCCGTCACACATTTCTCTCTCTCTCTCTCTCTCTCTCTCTCTCTCTCTCTCGGTCCCTTCTTTCCTCCTCACGATAGTAGCGGCGATGGCCTAGCAGCAGCGGTGGAGCACAACGGCGGCTTGGCAGCAGCGGCATCTCCTTTGCCAGTGCCGTCTCCCCTCTCCTCTCTTATTCCCCCTCGCAGCGCATCTCTCCTTCCTTTTTCTTTACTTTTCTATCGTTTTCGTTTGTCTGTGTGTGAAGAGGAGTGAATGTGATGTGAGTGAGGGTATGGCGGCTAGGGTGAAGAGAGTATGTTAGGGTTTTGGTTAGGGTAAGTTTAGAAATTAGGGTTTGTATATAAAATTAGGGTAATAGTAAAATTTTGGGATGTTAATAAAAATTAAGGGGTAGAGTATAAGTTTAAAATCAAATTAAATATAAAATAATTATCTTTGAAATACTATTTAATTATCAACTTATCAACTATTTTTAAATAAATACTAATTCAATAAAAATTGGACAAAATCAAATTGAATTTTCTTTATTCATAAAATAAAGCTAGAAATCTATATATTCGAAATTAAGCATATAAAATTTTTATTATTTTTTTATTACTAGAGCTTTAAATTTTGAATTTGAAAATTACCCAATTAATATAAAAATCTCTGAAAACAAAACTTTGAGTAAATATAATAAATCATAACTAATTTATTATTTAATTTTCAAAAAATTCAGTGTCTTACATCCTACACCACTTATAAAAATTCTTATCATCGAAAATTAACATAATACACAAAATATTACATAGCTTTAACACTTTATGGAAAAAGAAAAAGTCCCATATATATATATGGCAGGATATTCATATGGCAAAAAAATTAATAAGGGATAAAGTGTATTGTGGTGAAAGGTTACAAAATAGGTTGGTGTTAAAACAACGTGATTATCATTCATATACTAATTTCGTACCAACTTCAGAGCTTCAACTTTTCAAACTTTAACATAACTCACATTCACAATTCTCAATTGTACTTTATCAAACAACTTATCCAAAGTTCTCAACCTCATCAATCATTTTGTAAACCTACTACTGGTCACAAGTCAACCATCCATAAAACTCTTTCGTGAGAAATCGGAAAAGATACCTTGCACCACGATCAAGCAAGGTCACAAAAAAAACAATGAAATACGCTAGAAAGAAAATCAAAGTGCATATCAGGAAAGAATCTGAACTAAGAAGCATTGATAGAAAACAATGAAGCATACCAAAACAGAACGAGTTCTAGTTGATTCAAAGAAATACAAGTTCATAAATGGAGGTAACTCAACTCAATCGCAAGTTCCCAAAGGTCCAAAAAGTGATAAGATCAAACAAGGATGTATGCCAACAAAGGAATAGAATTGAAAAATACTCAATTCAGTGTTTAAGAAGGAATTTGAAACAAAAAAACTCCAATGTCAAACGTGGAAGGAAAGGCATATCAAGACACTAGGATACAAGCAAATATTAAGATCTGAAATCGAGCTATCCTTGAAGAGAAACTTCTAACATTCCCAAAACCTGCAAGTCGTGTTACTTATACTCATATAATATCTATAATAACCTGTTAGTATTTCCAAATACACAGACCCATAGCATTAGGTTGGCCAAACCAAATACTAGAAAATATGTAAAACCCGATCAAACTGTAAATTAATTAAGAAATAAATTAAATATGGGCGAAAATGGTTAAAAAATGTAACAAGCATAATTTGACAATTTTGGTATGATATTTGGACTCAGTGGATTTTTCTAAGTCGAAAAACATAGTTTTCTGCGTAAAAATGCTAACGAGAAATTTGACCAGCAGTACCGGCTGAGATCTGCCCGGTACTGTAGCTGAGAAAACTAATTTTTAGTAAAAGAGGTTAAAAAGTTAAAAATTATAAATGAGATGGTAAAAATAATTAAAACGCACATTAAAATGCTAATCTTAAAGGTTTTGTCTCAAAAGTGGGCCAAACGGGCTATATATGTGAATCGAGCCCAAGTTGGGCCCAAGTCCAACATATATAAACTTAAGGCTATTCAGCACCAAAACACATTCATTTCCACCAATGTGCTGAAACGAAAAGGGAGAAGTGGGAAGAGAGAAACCTTAACTCCCAAATACTTCAAATCGCTATAACTTTCTCTGTCGAGCTCCAATCAACGAGCCGTTTGCGGTCACGCGTCGCTCTTGACGAGCTCTTTAAGTTTATCTAAGTATTGTGGTAAGAAATTTCGAGACTCATGTTCATTTTTCATTTCTCTCTCAAATTTAAATTTTGGCTTTGGCTTTTAAATAATTTTGTGATTTTGGTTGTTTAGGGATACTCTAGTATGAGCCATTGGTGAGTTCCATCAACCAATTTTCTGGGTTAAGATAAGAAATTCTCTAACCCTTGTGATTTATGAGATTTTGTGAGTCATAAGTTGATGTATGTGTGTAATGTGTGTATTAGAGTATTGGGTGCACTTTTGAAACTTGGAATTTGCTTGTGGAATGGTTGGGTAGAGCTTAGAGTTGAGACTTGTTAAAATTTCACAAGTTGAGAGCTTAATTTTGACTTTCAAGAGGTACAATTTCTTAGTTTCATTTAAATATTGTATAATGTAGTATGAAATCCTAGGCTAGATGCCCTTAGGATTAAGTTTGAATTGTGTGTTTGGTTGGAATTGATATGTATTGGTGACATGTTGAGAAAAGTAATGATTTAAATGAGTATTGTGTGATTTTGCATATTTAGAATGTTGTGGAATTGAGGATTTAGATGATGATAGTATGTGATTAATTATATTTATATATTGAATTGATGAATTAGGCCAGAGGCCGTGAATCTTGAGCTGGAGGCCGAAAACAGGTAAGGAAGGTAAGTGGTGTTTGTATTGTGTGATGTCATGTGAGATTGGATGGATTTCAGATATTGAATATGTGAATAATTGGAATGATTGTTGAATAATGAGAATTGTGGAATTGAGATGTGAAATTGGATGAATTTGGGTTGAATTGTGTAAAAGAAGTAGGATTGAATTTAGGCGACTGTAAATATTAAATTTGGTTGGTTTGTAGTCAATTTGATAAGTGAAAACTGTTAAGACTTGTGAATCTTTAGAAAATTGATAAATGTGTGTTTTTCGTAAAAATAAATTTTTGACCAACTTTGGTAAACCATAACTCGGCGCTCAGAGACAGAAAATATTTAAAATTGAATTTTTATAAAAATTCATTTATCGATCTTTTCAACGGCTCAAAAATGGTTGAAAAATGAATTTTGTACCAAAAGATATGAACGTTTGAAAATTGGGTTCAAAATATGATTTTTACACATAATAGCATTTTACCTTTTCTGCAAGACTCGTGTACACAGAGGTGCCACGCGACGCGGGCACTGGGCTCTATCCAATGGCCTCGCATACACGGTAAGAGGCACACATATGCAGGAGTGTAAAAAATGAAGACTCGTGTACGCGAACGTGGTACGCGACGCAAGTAAACGATGCTGTTTTTGTAACGACCAAGCTTCTAGCACGTGATGACCAATGCTAGCCGCCAGGCGTTATTACACGGCTTTCCCTAAAGACTCTAGACCTTATATTAATATATTAATATATATATGCCTGTAGCGCTAGTCGAGATCGCGTGTCAGATATATAGATATAAGAAAATAGATAATGGTTAAATAGATAATATATACATGATGCATAGAAAATACAGAAAACATAGTAACATCATACATATATGCCCGAAGGTTTATTTAGTACATCATAATTCACCTCGGGTTACGTCGTTGCTTTCTCATGAAAATATTTACAGACACCATATTTATACTAACGGGCCTCGACTCACAAGAGACACTCTAGTCTGGGACCCATTCTAACTTGTTTATATAAGTATTTACAAAAGCACCTAGCCCTCTAAAAGTCTATACAAAGCGAGGGCAAAGACAACTACTACTACTGCTACTATTATAACTACTGCTGGTCATCTATCCCTGGTAGCTAAAGAAACACAGAAGTACTACGTGGAAGTTAAAGAAGTCGCTCTAACCCTCCGGTAATGTTACGGCTGCTCGTTAGTCCCAAGGCTGGAAAATCAAAGAAGATCTCACTGATTTGCATCTACGGAATGGGGAAGTAAGGGGTGAGAACCTAAGGTTCCCAATAGGGTACTACACAGGAAAACCTAAGGGGTTCCGCACCTAAGTCTAAGACTTCGCGTAGTTGGGTTGGTGAGTCACACAAATGAGTACAAGCACAAGTATATAGCAGAATAGTAACCAAGCACAGAATACAAGAAGCAGGAATAAAACACAATCATAGGTACAAGTAGGCAATCACAACATAGAGAATGCAGTAACCAAGTATGATGTATTCCTGGTCCTATGCAGGCCATGAGCTCATGCGTCGATTGACTACCCGCAATCCGACGTTACTTAGGAACTAGTCCTAGATATAGTTTTTCGATTGCGTCCGTCCGTGCATACGTGTCAATGTGGTTAAGAATACCACTAGTTAGTGACACATGTAATCGTTTCAAAGCTTGACGCCATGATATACACACAATGGGAAAATAGATTTTTAGCAGTCTGTGGGTAATACCCGCCTCCAAACAACCTCAAACACTTTGGGGTTTACAAATCTTTTTCCGCAGCACATCTTAATAAACTTTATCTCTAAGTGACTTCTCTCTCCCCTTATTTTTTAAATAAAACTTGTGCCCGGTCTTTGTCCTTTAAATCTCAGCCGTTGTCACATTTACTATTTTACCTTAGTACTTTTATATATTTTCAATTTTGTCCTTTTATACATGACCTCTCTTTTACCGTTTTCTTTAGCTTTTTAGTGATGCTTTTACCACTAGTGCACTTCACCATTTTACCCTCATATTTTTCCTGAAAGATCTTCTTATCATTTATTAAGTTAATTAATAATTTTTAATTTTGACTTCATTCCTAAATTTACTAATATGCCCCTAAGTACTCTAGTTTTACCGTTTAACCTGATTTAGCGTCAAAATATTACCGAGTTAATCCTAATATTTTTCTATGACAAAATTATCCATAATAATTTTAATTAATGCCAAATCCACCCTTAGGGACCTAAAAGATCATTTTACCCTTTATTAATTTATTTACTTTTCTAGTTACCACTTTTTATCATTTTACTTCTAATTTTTTTAAAGCTTTTATTTAGGTCTAAAATTTTATTGTAATTATAATTTTGACCCAGTTAATTTATATAATTACTATTTTACCCCTAATGATACTAATTTTAGAATTTTATTTATTTTTCATTTAAATTACACTTTTCACTCTTTTTTTACCCAGAAATGACCATAACACCTTTTTTACTTTTACACATCTTTTTCATAGGACTAAAATCAGTTTTCTAACCCCTTTCTAACCCTTATACATGTGACTTTCATGATCATTTAGTGACTGAATTTTCAGGGGTGCAGTTTTTTATTTTTATCCACTTTAAGTGACTTTTAAGACTTGAAACTTAAACCCCAAGTGCTCCATTAATTTTTGACTGTCTGATACATTTTCTAGAGGCAAATAAGCTTTAAATATTACTCAAATAATAGTTCAAAAACAGAGAAGCATCACTAAATTTCTAGAATTAAGAATCAGGTACAAAATCACCACAAAGTGGCTCATATGAATACTGAAAACAAGCACAAACATACTCTAACTAATCCTAACTCTTACCTTTTATGTAATTCAGTTATTAAACCTTTTACACACTGCAAAACATGTATACAAGGGCAGAAGCACAACTGATGATGCTGCAACTTTGTTTTTGGCCAAAAGTGTCGCAAAAACGTCGAAAGTCAACCACTTTGAGCTCGAATCTCTCTAACTCCTTAGGCGTGCTCCATGGGTGCTTCAAGAGGAGTTATATATATATTGAGGAGAGTAAGAATTTATCATGGCTACTATTTTTAAAAATAGAAAAGGAAAAGAGGAAGAACAAGGGTTTACCTAGGTGAAATTTTGGTATAAATGTAAGAATTAGCAAAAACGGGCAAGAGTTTGCGTTTGTATGGTTTGAGTCCTTGAAGAATACATGAAGAACAATGGAAGAAGAGTTGAAATACGAGCTGAGGAGCAGAGAATAGGTGCAAGAATTGTCTCTCTTTCTCTCTCAAGAATTCGGCCAAAAGAGTGTAAAAATGTGTAAAGTGTTTTGTGAATTTCATGGCCAGTGCTTCGTTAAACAAAAAATAAAAGTCTTACTGAATTTATGATGGTAAAAGTGGCTAAAAGTTTTGGGGTCAAGGGCTGGGCTTCATTGAATAAGGGGCGTGAAAATGAGGAAGCTTGGTTAGCGCTTGCGTATCGAGCTTATCCACAGTTAACCGCAGTTAGTTACTCGAGGTTAAAACACAGCAGAGAAGGGTGAAAGGCTGAGATAGTCTCGGCCTAGAGGTTGAAAAAGAGATACAAGTTAGGCCATGTAAGAATATTTTGGGTCTCTAGGAGTCGTTTGCGGAATACTAGTCAGAAATTCGGTTCAGAGTAAATTTTACCGTGTGGTAAAATAATTAATGGCTACTATTTATTCTTAAAGGAGTAAATCATGAATGGATGGCTAATATAAATTTTGAGGCACATTTAGTTGGGTAAAAATTATTTTGACAACTGATTCCGAGGTTTTCGGTTACTAGAGTTTTTCTCGACGCACGCAAAACCATCATTAAAAGTGAATTCCTGGCTCAAAAAGTCTCTAGTGAGGAAGATAAACCAATGGTAAGCTAATTTTTATTATTTTCTAGTCAAACTTGACTTTGGGGATTAATTACCCTCATAAAGTCAATTTTTACCATATTAATGGCCTTTTTCTTTTTAATTTTTTTCTTTTTCTTTTTTTTCAATTTTTTTCTTTAATTTTTGTTTTTTTACCATTGAGCCAGCCTCACTATTTCTTATTGGGCCGTGGTTCAAAATTTTGTGAAAGAAAATTTAAAATAGCCAGAAAAATCTGTTTACTGAAAATCAGGTTCTTACATTCTACCCTCCTTAAAGAAAATTTTGTCCTCAAAATTTTAGTTCTGCACAAGGAATTATAAGGACATCTATGTCTTGTATTATGGTTAATATTCTTAATTGGCATAATACTCACCTTAAGTGAAGTGATCGGGTCTAGTGACACTGGTGAGTAGTCATGGTAAAACTCTGCCCTGGTGATGGGGTCTAGAGGCCCTATCTGAAATTCTCTTGTGGCAGCCCCTTGCTAGATGTCCCTCATTATTGCAGTAATAACATATATTTGTACCAAACCGGCAAGGTCTCCTGCCATGATTTTTCCTACACTTTGGGCATATGAGGCCATCTTGAGTTTGCTGAGGTTGTTCTCCCTGTGCCCATCCTAGGTCATGATTATTGTTACTACCATTGAAACGAATGGGAAGGTTGCCTCCATGTCGGTTCCGGTGCTGTTGCTATCCATTAGATTTGAAATCTCTACCCCGAGGGGCTAGTCTCTGATCGAAACTTTATTGTGCAGCCTCTCAACGATTTGCTCGTGCAACTGCCAACTTCTTTGCACATTCCTCTACCAGTTGACTCTTATTGACTAATTCAGCAAAGTTCCTGATCTCCATTGGACCCACTAAGGCTCACAACTCTTCTCTGAGATCTCTTTCATACTTAATACACTTCCACTTCTTATATTCTGCAAGATTTCTTTAGCACACCTTTGAAAATCGACACAAGTCCTCGAATATCCGGGTGTACTCAGCCGCCGTCATGCTTTCTTGCCTCAACTATAGTAATTCCAACTCTTTGGCAGTGCAAGCGGACGGAGGAAAATACTTCTTGTAGAACTCAGTGTGGAAGTCAGTCCAAGTGATCTCAGCGCCTCCTTGTTTCAACAATTGGCTCACTCCCTGCCACCAATGCTATGCATCCCCCTTCAGCATGTAAGTGGCAAACTCCACTTGTTGTCCTTCAGGAACATGTTGCACCTACAAAGCCCGTTCTATGAAACAAAACCAATCATCTGCCCCAGTCGGGTTGATGGTTCCAGAGAAATTGGGCAGATTAACTTTTAGGAAAGATGCCAAAGTCATTAGCCTATCCCCTTCGGGTACGTTGTTTTCCAATCCATTTCCATTTCCATGACCATTCCCATTATCGTTCCCCTGCTGTCGTTCCATTCTTTCCACCGCTCTGTTGGTTGCAGCGATGGAATCGCGCACAGCTGCAACCATTGCGTTCATAGATTCTAACAAGGTTGTCGGGTCAAATGTCGGCTCAGAACTCGGACTCGATTGACGAGGGCTACACCTGTTTGCAGACATTGAGGTCCTGTTAACACCAAACGATCAACGTTAAGATGATCAGTCTTAACACATCCAATTTAAGTGCTAACATTTCCAAAATGAATGCTCACAGACCATCATGCAAGATGTATCATTAGAGATACCCTAGTAGCATGGATATACACAAGCAGAACATGTGGTGAAGGATGGTCAATCCATCCCCAGGCTCTACCAAGGACGAACTGCTCTGATACCATTTGTAATGATCCAGCTTCTAGCACGTCATGACCAATGCTAGCCACCAGGCGCTATTACACGGCTTTCCCTAGAGACTCCAGACCTTATATTAAATATATACATATGAGCCTGTAATGCTAGTCGAGATCGCGTGTCAGATATATAGATATAACGAAATAGATAACGATTAAATAGATAATATATACATGATGCATTGAAAATACAGAAAACATAGTAATATCATACATATATGCCCAAAGCCTCATTTAGTACATCATAATTCACATCGGGTTACGTTGTTGCTTTTTCATGAAAATATTTAAAGACTCCATATTTCTACTAACAGGCCTCGACTCACAAGTGTCACTCTACTCTGGGACCCATTCTAACTTGTTTATATAAGTATTTACAAAAGCACCTAGCCCTCTAAAAGTCTATACAAAGTGAGGGCAAAGACAACTACTACTACTACTGCTACTATTATAACTAATGCTGGTCATCTATCCCTGGTAGCTGAAGAAACACAGAAGTACTGGCTGGAAGTTAAAGAAGTTGCTCTAACCCTCCGGTAATGTTACTGCTGCTCGCTAGTGCCAAGGTTGGAAACTCAAAGAATATCTCGCCGGTTTGCATCTGCGGAATGGGGAAGTAAAGGGTGAAAACCTAAGGTTCCCAGTAAGGTACAACACAGAAAAACCTAAAGGATTCTGCAGCCTAAGTCTAAGACTTCGCGCAGTTGGGTCGGTAAGTCACACAAACGAGTACAAGCACAAGTATATAGCAGAATAGTAACCAAGCACAGAATACAAGAAGCAGGGATAAAACACAATCACAGGTACAAGTAAGCAATCAAAAACATAGAGAATGCAGCAACCAAGTATGATGCATGCCTGGTCCTATGCAGGCCATGAGCTCATGCGTTGGTTGACTACCCGCAACCCGACGTTACCTAGGAACTAGTCCTAGATATGGTTTCCCGATTGCATCCGTGCGTGCATACGTGTCGATGTGGTTAAGAATACCACCAGTCAGTGACACAGGCAATCATTGCAAAGCTTGACGCCATAATATACGCACAAAGGGAAAACTGATTTTTAGCAGTCAGTGGGTAATACCCGCCTCCAAACAACTTCAAGCACTTTAGGGTTTACAGTTCTTTTTTCGCGGCACATCTTAATAAACTTTATCTCTAAGGGACTTCTCTCTCCCCTTCTTTTTAAATAAAACTTGTGCCCGATCTCTGTCCTTTAAATCTCAGCCTTTGTCACATTTACTATTTTGCCTTAGTACTTTTATATATTTTCAAGTTTGTCCTTTTGTACATGGCTTCTTTTTTACTGTGTTCTTTAAACTTTTATTCACGCTTTCACTACTAGTGTACTTCACCATTTTATCTTCATATTTTTTCTAAAAGACCTTCTTATCATTTATTAAGTTAATTAATAATTTTTAATTTTGACTTTATTCCTAAATTTACTAATATGCCCCTAAGTACTCTAGTTTTACCGTTTAACCTGATTTAGCATCAAAATGTTACCGAGTTAATCATAATATTTTTCTATGACCAATTTATCCATAATACTTTTAATTAATGCCAAATCTACCCTTAGCGACCTAAAAGATCATTTTACCCTTTAGTAATTTATTTACTTATTCTAGTTACCACTTTTTATCATTTTACTTCTAATTTTTTTTCTAAAGCTTTTATTTAGGCCCAAAACTTTATTGTAATTATAATTTTGATCCAATTAATTTATATAATTACTATTTTACCTCTAATGATACTAAGTTCAGAAGTTTATTTATTTTTCATTTAAATTACACCTTTCACTCTCTTTTTACCCAAAAATGACCATAACACCTTTTTTACTTTTACACATTTGTTTCATAGGATTAAAATCAGTTTTTTAATGTCTTTCAAACTCTTATACACGTGAATTTCATGATCATTTAGTGGTTGGATTTTCAGGGGTGCAGTTTTTCATTTTTATCCACTTTTAGTGACTTTTAAGGCTTGAAACTTAAACCCCAAGTGCTCCATTAATTTTTTACTGTCCCATACATTTTCTAGAGGCAAATAAGCTTCAAATATTACTCAAATAACAGTTCAAAAACAGAGAAGCATCACTGAATTTCTAGAATTAAGAATCAAGTACAAAATCACCACAAAGTTGCTCTTATGAACACCGAAAACAAGCACAAATATACTCTAACTAATCCTTACCCATACTTCTTATGTAATTCAGTTATTAAACCTTTCACACACTACAAAATGTGCACACAAGGGCAGAAGCACAGCTGATGATGGTGCAACTTTGTTTTTGGTGTCACAAAAATGTCAAAATTCAACCACTTTGAGCTCGAATCTCTCTAACTCCTTAGGCGTGATCCATGGGTGCTTCAAGAGGAGTTCTCTATATATGGAGGACATTCAGAATTCATCATGGCTACTATTTTTAAAAATAGAAAAGGAAAAGAGGAAAAACAAGGGTTTACCTAGCCAAAATTTCGGTATAAATGCAAGAATTACAAAAACGGGCAAGAGTTTGTATTTGTATGGTTTGAGTCCTTGAAGAACACATGAAGAACAATGGAAGAAGAGTTGAAATAGGGGCTAGGGTATAGAGAATAGATGCAAGAATTTTCTCTCTTTCTTTCTCAAGAATTCGGTCAAAAGAGTGTAAAAATGTGTAAAGTGTTTTGTGAATTTCGTGGCCAGTGCTTCGTTAAATAAAAAATAAAGTCTTGCTGAATTTATGTTGGTAAAAGTGGCTAAAAGTTTCATGGTCAAAGACTGGGCTTCAATGAATAACGGGCGTGAAAAGGAGGAAGCTTGGTCAGCGCTTGCGTGTCGAGCTTATCCACAGGTAACCGCAGTTAGTTAGTCGAGGTTAAAACACAGCAGAGAGGGGTGAAAGGCTGAGATAGTCTCGGCCTAGACGTTGAGAAGGAGATACAAGTTAGTTGGATGCCAAGTAAGAATATTTGGGGTCTCTAGGAGTCGTTTACGGAATACTAGTCAAAAATTCGGTTTAGAGTAAATTTTACCATGTGGTAAAATAATTAATGGCTACTATTTATTCTTAAAGGAGTAAATCATGAATGGATGGCTAATATAAATTTTGAGGCACATTTAGTTGGATAAAAATTATTTTGACAACTGATTCCAAGGTTTTCGATTACTAGAGTTTTTCTCGATGCACGCAAAATCGTCATTAAAAGTGAATTCCTGGCTCAAAAAGTCTCTAGTGAGGAAAATAAACCAATGGTAAGCTAATTTTTATTATTTACTAGTCAAACTTGACTTTGGGGGATTAATTACCCTCATAAAGTCAATTTTGACCATATTAATGGTCTTTTTCTTTTTCTTTTTTTTCTTTTTCTCTCTTTTCTCTTTTTTTATTTAATTTTCTTTTTTTTAACCATTGGGCTAGCCTCACTATTTCTTATTGAGCCGTGGTTCAAAATTTTGCGAAATAAATTTTAAAATAGCCAGAAAAATCTGTTTACTGAAAATCAGGTTCTTACATTCCACCCTCCTTAAAGAAAATTTTGCCCTCAAAATTTCAGTTATGCACAAGGAATTATAAGGAAATCTATGTCTTGTATTATGGTTAATATACTTAATTGGCGTAATACTCACCTTAAACGAAGTGATCGGGTCTAGTGACACTGGTGAGTAGTCATGGTAAAACTCTGCCCTGGTGATGGGGTCTAGAGGCCCTATCTAAAATCCTTTTGCGGAAGTCCCTTGCCAGATGTCCCTCATTATTGCAATAATAACATATATTTGTACCAAACGGGCAAGGCCTCATGCCATGATTTTTCCCACACTTCGGACATATGAGGCCATCCTGAGTTTGCTGAGGCTGTTCTCCCTGTACCCATCCTAGGTCAAACTTGACTTTGGGGGATTAATTACCCTCATAAAGTCAATTTTGACCATATTAATAGCCTTTTTCTTTTTAATTTTTTTCTTTTTCTTTTTTTTTCTCTTTTTTTTTCTTTAATTTTCATTTTTTTACGATTGGGCCAGCCTCACTATTTTTTATTGGGCCATGGTTCAAAATTTTGTGAAATAAATTTTAAAATAGCTAGAAAAATTTGTTTACTGAAAATCAGGTTCTTACAGTTTTAACCACTCGCGTACGTGGCCAAAGCTCGCATAAGCGACACCCTTAGTTTTCAAAGCATGTATACACAAGCCACCTTCATGCATACGCGAAACCTTTAGATTTTGGAAAAAGTGTGTTTTTATGTATTTTAACCAATTTTTTTGGTCTTCCAAAGCTTTATAAATTTCAATATGAGTCTAGAGCCAGTGAAATTAAGGATGGAAGTGTTCAGAATAAAGCCAACTGACTTGAATTAGTAAAATTGAGAGAAATGAGCAAGATGTTAAGTGAGAATGATGATGATTTTAAGGTTAATAATGAGAATGATGATGATTATGAGAATGATAATGATTATCATATTGTTATTTGAGCTTGGCTCTAAATTTAATACACCTGCCTAGGTAGATGTAGTGGCATTGATCTACTTTCTCCGGGTTTGATTTGAGTCTCCTGGGGTAGATGCTGTGGTTAGCCCCCACTTGCTCCCAATCGAGATTGATTTGAGGTTTGAAAAATTATCTGAGTTTCAAATTTCCTTGGGTAGATACAGTGGGTCAGCTCCACTTACTCCAGATTGATATCTGAGATTCTGTTGACCCTGCGTCGTAAGTGTGGTCGGATACTTATACATTTCTGGATGAGCTCTCCCCCATGGATATATGTATATTGAATGATTATGATTTTGAACTTGGGGATGCATGCTCGCAGGGACTGTCCAATGGTTAGCTACCAGGACATGTCGGGTTGGTTATGTAACCGACAGATGATATCATCGGCCATAGGACACACATTTATCATTTGCATATGTTTGACTTGTTGGGGTACTTGTTTTGGATTGCCTAATTGTATATGATATGTTATATGACTACATGCTACTTGCATTAATTGTTCCTACCTATGTATTACTTGTCTTTTTTTTGTGCTTGTACAACTAAGAGGTCATTCACGCTGATATCGGTTGACACTGAGCCATCCTTGTTGAAATGAAATGATGAGATGATTGATTTACAATGATGAATGTTGAATGAGATGGTTTGAGCTCCCTGGGTAGACATAGTGAAGTGATTTCACTTGCTCCAGGTGGAGATAAGAGGTATTGACATAAGATCACAAAGTTAAATTAGCTGGTGCTGTTTCTGATTTTGATTATGTTTTGTTGAAGAATTGGGAAAGGTTAAGAATTATTGACTTAGATTTAGAATCCTCTTATGTTAGTTGCCTAATTTTGGATTAGAGATAACATAGGATGGATCATGATGAGATAAGAAGTTTAAGATTGCTTAGTGAGTTCGTGTTGTCTTATGTAGTATTTCTTTGGCACTTTTATTGTACTGGAAACCCATGGGTTGGGGTTCTCATTCTGTATATATCTCTTATTTTTCAGATGTAGGTCTAGGTACTCAGCAGTGAGCTGGGATTCATCTGAGGGATAGCGAAGATTTTTGTCTCCTCTGATTTACATTTTGTTTAGATTTTCTCCGCTTTTATTTCAAAAACTTATGAAATGTATTTAATCTTTTTGAAAACTTTTCTATAGAGGTCTTTGTATATCTTTTGGGAGAGATTAGGAGATATTGTTGTCAACTGCTTTTATTCTGTACTCTAGCCGGCCTAAACTTTGCAGGTTGCGACTAGTGACTATTTACTTATGTTATATATCTATGTTCTGTCTTTATCTCATTCTCCTTTATGGCTTTATCTTTATATCGCTTTCTATTCATGCTCTATCTTCTATTTTGTCGATACGTGAGTGTTACGACTTCGCGATTTTATTTTACTTTTTTCAGGCTTTTCGTTAATACTTTCTTTCAAAATTTTATATATGTATGTATTATAATCCACCTTGAGAGTCGTACCACCTTATTATTGATGACTTATGATTCGAGCATAAGAATTTGAATATTAGAGTGTTACAAAATGTGCAAGGTAGTATAACAGAGTTAATGAGTAGACAATCATGTGCATAAAGCTCTTACTCTTGTCATCAGCATAAGACCTACTACATGACAGACGCTCAGAGTATGTAATTGAAGCATAGTCAGTCCATTCTTCATACTCTATAGAAAAGACTACTCTGATACCATAATGTAACACCCTTACTATCAGAATGTCACGCTTTCGGCTGCGCCACTCTGATAGCGAGGATATTACGACATCTTCTATATACTTAATAATAAAATAGAAGCCTTTAACTCAAAACCTTAAAGCTATTTTCTTTGAAAAATCGAAAGTTCCTTTATTTTTAGAACATACATATATAAACAAATTCAATCATATATATATATATATATATATATATATATATATATATATATAAACATACGAGACTTCTCATACAAGTAACTTATAAATATTATAAACATACATATCATTACAACTCCTATTCTTTTTTATAGAAATATAATAACAAAGGCGATGGAAAACCTATAACTAATATATAAATATACAACACAACCAAAGGCACAGAAGAAACTCCATAAAAATCCTAGTCCGTCCTAAAAAGAGAAGTCTGTAGGGGGTGAGAACCTAACCACACGGTCTCACCAGAGAAGTTCAGAATTGTTATAAGAGGATATGAATAAAGAAATGAAAGAATTTCAAATGAAAATGATTATCGCTCATCCTATGAAAATTTTTTGAAAATAAATAATTATCCAAAATCCAATTTCATATTTTAATTTATAAAAAGACTCAATCAAATATAATATCCAAAAAATTTCACCACATACCAATGAACTATTCTAACTAGACTTACCCATAATTCAACCAATCAAGGCCTCCGGCCCAAAATAAAATCAAAATCACGGACTATGGCCCAGCATATAATCAAATTACGGCCTCTGGCCCAAAATATAATCAAATCACGGCCTCCGGCCCAACATATAACCAAATCATGACCTCCGGCCAATCGTATAATCAAATCACACTCAAACCACAATAATCCAAACCAACCAGTCACAATCACGTGTCGGTTATCTTGCCAGAACTCGACACATCGGTAGCTAACCCAAATATCATCTCTCATGTGTATTCAGGAATATAGTGTCTGACACACTCTCAGGATATAGTGACCGCTACACTCTCGGGATATAGTGCCTGCCACACCGCTAGGATATAGTACCCACCATACTCTCGGGATATAGTACTTGCCCCTCTCAGGATATAGTGTCCACTACACTTCTACACACCAAGAGAATATATTATTAGAGATATAGTATCCAATACACTCTCAAGATATCGTGCCTGGCGCACCTTTCTCAACTGGGATATAGTTCCCATGCACGTTCTCGGGATATAGTGTTCGGCACACTTTTCAAACATAATCACTTCGTAGGCTAATGAATCAAACTTTCATAATCCTCAATTTCAATTTCATTCTTAAGTTGAAAGCATTTTCAAAGGACCTAGAAATAATTCCATTTCGCTAAATCAAATTCAAATACTTCAACTTCTCTAAAATGTCTCAAAAAAATTTTTCAAAGTGTCAAAAACTCCTTTATTCTCAAATACACATTTACATTACTTTATTTTTAATTAAAATCCTTAAAACATATTTCATTAATTTAAATCAATTCATTAAAACTCATTTTTATGTTAACCAAAAACCCTTCACACTAAGTTCAAAACCATTTAAAGTTTAAACCTCTTTCAAAAGACTCAAAAATAATCCTTTTTGCAATTCAAAATCTTAACTAAAACAACATAACCATTTATTCTTTAATAATACTTTAAAATTCGCTAAAATACCTCAAAACATACTGTTTTGGGAGCTACCTGAAACCGGACTGATTGAGCTTGAATGTGTGGTTCAAACATTGAAAAGAGGTGGTCTCCGACTGGTTCGTGTCTGTGAGCCGCCTTCTGAGTTATTTGTATGCTTGAATAGGTGGGGGGTGGCACCTGCAAGATACTCCGATGCCTAAGTCAGCAAGGGATTGAGCAGGTTTAGAATATTGGAACTTAAGTATACCTAAGACCGTCAGTGTACTTATAGGTGATGAGCCAATAACCACCGTTGGAGTAGTTCCACTATTGATGGTGGATAATCGTTCCTTTTATCTTAGGGTTGTTGATATCTCTCTTCTAGAAGTGGGAGAAAGATTTACGGGGGCAGTTATTCACTTAGATAAGTGTTAAGTGCCTGCTTATGTCGAACTCGGCCTCTTGAATGAGGTCGGACGAGCGGTAGAGGCCAATCTGCTGAATTGGGCCTTTTAACTCGATTTGGGCCTGACTTTGTTATTTGGGCCAGGGCATGAACAGTTCCTCTACTCGAATTTGATCTCTTTACTGTGAGTCGGGTTTGAGTATTGGTCGAACTCGGGGATACTTAGGTCGAGGTTCTCCTTTTAAGTCGGAAAACCGACGTGATTTCGAATTATCAACCGTCGCGTCTTTTGCCTCTTCGCATTTACATGTGGAGAGCGGTTACATTGGTAACGGTGCCCCCTTTTAATGAGTGGGCTAATTTTACAATTATGTCCTTGGCCTCTTATAAGTACTCTTCAATGTTCCTTTTTCTCCTTTTTTGTCTTTGGTGCGGAATTTATAACCCACTAACTTACCGGCAAGTGCACCGGGTCGTACCAAGTAATACCTTACGTGAGTAAGGGTCGATCCCACGAGGATTGATGGATTAAGCAACAATAGCGTTTGATAGGATTAGTTAGACAAATAAAAAATAGTGTTGAGAGTTCAAAGACATTAAATAATAGCAAAAATATTAAAGATAGACAGATAAATAAGTTGGGAATAAAATATGGAGAAAACAGTTAAGGCTTCAGAGTTATCTATTTTCTGGATTGACTTTTCTTATTAACTAATTTTAATCATGTAAGATTTAATTAATGGCAAACTATTTGTGACTAGACCCTAATTCTTTAGACCTTCCTAGTCTCCTCTAAAATTCATCAACTGCCAATTCCTTGGTCAATCAATTCCAATTAGAGGGTAATGATCAAATTCTAGTTTATATGCCACAAGAATCCTAATTATCCAAAAATAAAGGGATTATATGTCACGTATCCCGTTAAATACAAACAATTAGAAATTCAGGATAATATGTTTTCAAGCTATTGTTCAAGTAAAGAGCTTTTCCAAGTTATACAAGAACTTAATTAGAACATGGGTCATACTTCCGTTCCACCCAAATTCATAAAATGAAGAACGAAAACAATTATTGAAATATAAATCAAAACATGAATTAAAATAGAAAAATAATATTATCAATCCATACAATAGACAGAGCTCCTAACCTTAACAATGGAGGATTAGTTACTCATGGAATATGGAATGTAAATTTGTATGGAATAATATTGTGGAATGTTCTGCTAAAACCACCCTGTTGGGATCCCTTTTATAACTAATCCTAATAATTTAAAAATCAAATTTCTAAAATTAAAATAATATCTTTTCCTAAAATAAGATTTGAATTTAAATTCGAATTAATTAACAAGTCTTCAGCTGATGGGTGGGGACTACTTGATTTGTCCATTCTACAGCTTCTAATCTGTGTTTTCTGGGCTAAGAATTGAGTTAAAATAGTCCAGAAATTGCCCTCAGCGTTTTCTGTCAATTCTACAGATCGTTCATGTGACGTGTCCGCATCGTCCACGCATTCGCGTCATTTGTGCAGATTCCAGTCCACGCGTTCGCGTCAGGCACGCGATCACGTCATTGCGATTTCCTTCTTTCTACGTGGTCGCGTGAGCCATGTGTCCGCGTCGGTATTCGCTGGTCATCTCCTTGGTTTCTTCTCTTTCTCTGCAAAAACTTCATCAAATCCATCTGAATGCTACCTAAAATGAATAAAATTGCACAAAACTCAAAATAGCATCCATAGTGGCTAAAATATAATTAATTTTTAATTAAACTCAACAAGTTAGATGCAAATTCACTAGGAAAAGATAGGAAAGATGCTCACGCATCACAACACCAAACTTAAATTGTTGCTTGTCCTCAAGCAACCAAAAACTAATATAAGCTTAGGATGTGAATTTGCATGAGAATGAGAGTTCGATTAAGCTCATGTCTCTTCTTATAGTGGGGTTTACAACTGCAATCCTGAATAGTTTTGGCATCTCACTTTATCCTTTGAAGTTCAGAATGATTGGCATCCATAGGAACTCAGAATTCAGATAGTGTTATTGATTCTCCTAGTTCAGTTTGTTGATTCTTGAACACAGCTACTTTATGAGTCTTGGCTGTGACCCTAAGCATTTTGTTTTCCAGTATTACCACCGGATACATAAATGCCACAGACACATAACTAGGTGAACCTTTTCAGATTGTGACTCAGCTTTGCTAGAGTCCCCAATCAGAGGTGCCCAGAGTTCTTAAGCACACTCTTTTTCCTTTGGATCACGACTTTAACCGCTTAGTCTCAAGCTTTTCACTTGACACCTTCACGCCACAAGCACATGGTTAGGGACAGCTTGATTTAGCCGCTTAGGCCAGGAATTTATTCCTTTAGGCCCTCCTATCCATTAATGCTCAAAGCCTTGGATCCTTTTTACCCTTTGCCTTTTAGTTTAAAGGGTTATTGGCTTTTTCTGCTTGCTTTTTCTTTTTTTTTTTCTTTCCCTTTTTTTTGCAAGCTTTATGTTTTTCACTGCTTTTTCTTGCTTCAAGAATCAATTTTATGATTTTTTTCAGATTATCAATAACATTTCTCTTTTTCATCATTTTTTCAAGAGCCAACAATTTTAACATTCATAAACTTCACTATCAAAAATATGCACTGTTCAAGCATTCATTCAGAATCACAGAAAATACCACCACATCTAAGTAAGTGAGACTACTCTAAAAATTAAATTCAAATTCTCATGCACTACATCTGTTCTTCTTTCTTTTTGATTTCAAGCTTAGTGGGCAATACATGAGACATCTTTCAGAATTAAAGTACTTAACAGAAAAATTAAACTAGAACCTATGAATCTACTAATAAAGGATCATGCAATAAATAAAACAAAGTAGCAGGAAACTAGAACATAATATAATAAAAGCGGGAAGGAATAAAAAAAATAAAAGGAACTCAACCACCTTAGTTATCCTAGCGGACGTTTTATTTTTTAGGTTGTGCTCCTCCGTGAAGATGATTCACCTCCCTTTGGTGCCATAAGAATAGACAGAAAACCTATAAGCGAAGCGTCAACACCAAATTTAAGGGTTTGCTTGTCCTCAAGCAAAGAAGAACTGAAAATAAAAAGAGATAAATATTAAGATGAAAGAAAAATAAAAGGATAAGAGAATAAGAGAGAATTAGGATTGGGAGAGCGAGAAAGAAAACTGGGCGGCACAAGCGACGCGTTCGCGTACGGCACGCGTACGCGTGGGTCGCGATTTTTTATAATGACGCACAAGCGTCAGGCACGCGTCCGCGTGCTCTGGGTTTTGTGCGATTCGCGCAAAGCCAGCCGCGCGCCCGCGTGACTTTCTGTTCGCATGGCTTGGGAACCAAATTTTCATACGACGCGTGCGTGTCATGCACGCACTCGCGTGGATGGTCGTATGTGCAACTGACGTGAACGCGTCAGTCACGCGTCTGCGTGACCAAATTTGTGCTTTTAGCACATTTCTTGCCCCAAGCCAGCACAACTCTCTGCCCAAACACTCTTTTACGTCGAATTTGCAGGTCACGCGTTCGCGTCAGTGACCCGCCCGCGTGAATGGCGAAAATCACAAACGACGCGAACGCGTGGGGTACGTGTTCGCGTGGGATCGTTTGTGCAAAAGGCATGAGTCCAGCGCTACACCCGCGCAACTTTCTGTCAATTTTTATTTTTTTTTTACGCACACATGATTGATGCGTTCGCGTCAATGACGCTTGCGCGTCGTGTGCCTCCACCGCTTTTTTTTTTTGTTTTTTTTGAAATATAGCTTGAGGTGTTCGGTTCCTGGAAGAACATAGCTGCATGATCAGAAAATTAGTAAGAACTCAATAAAAATAAAATAACTAAGAAAACTACTACTACAAAAAATAGCTAAGGATACGAAATTATCGGGTTGCCTCCCGACAAGCGCTTCTTTATCGTCACTAGCTTGACGGTCAGCTCCTCTAAAGTGGAGGATCATAGGGGCTCAGCTCTTCACCCCTTACTTTGAACTTCTTTCCTGTGTCTCCATAACGTAGCTCAATATGCTCCAGAGAGAGGATTCTGATTACTGTATAAACCCATGCTGGATTGCTGGTCAACACCACCTTCATTCCTGGGGAGAAACCTTCAGTGGGGATCTTTTTGTTTCTCCATCCTCTGGGTATTTTTTTCGTTTTGGGGACCTCCTCCTTGGTGGATGATGCAGTTCCAATACCAAACTTAGGTTTGATGTCAGGCAGAATTTTATCGGTTGTCACCACAGGAGGTTTGAGTTGCAAATTCTGCTGTGCATCATCAGGGGGGTTCTTAAAGGTTTGGATCAATAAGCTTAGCCTGCATGCACCTCTCTTCTTCACCTGTTGAATGTACATCTTTGAATACATGAAAGACCAGTTGCTCATTATGCACTCTAAGCACTAATTCACCCACTTCTACATCAATCAGAGCTCTTCCAGTGGCTAGGAATGGTCTTCCTAGAATTATAGAGGCATTCTCATCCTCCCCTGTATCAAGAATCACAAAATCTGCTGGGAGGAAGAACTTACCTACTTTGACCAAGATATTCTCCACTAATCCGTATGCAGGCTTTATAGATTTGTCCGCCATCTGTAATGCTATCTTTGTGGGTTGTGCCTCTTGGATCTGCAGCTTCTTCATCACAGACAAGGGCATTAAATTGATGCTTGCTCCCAGATCACATAACGCTTTCTCAAAGGTTGTACTCCCGATGGTGCATAGAATTTGAAAGCTCCTTGGATCTGGCATCTTCTTTGGTAAGTTATTCTAAATGATGGCACTGCATTCTTTAGTCAGGACCACTATCTCATCTCCCTTTAAAGGCTTCTTCTTTGACAACAGCTCCTTCATAAACTTGGCATAGAGGGGCATTTGTTCCAAAATCTCAGCAAAAGGAATATTGATTTGCAACTTTCTAAAGACTTCCAAGAACTTTGAAAACTGTTTGTCCTTGGTCTCCTTTTGAAGTCTCTAAGGATATGGCATTTTAGGCTTATACTCAGGAGCCTTTGGCAATGTAGGATAAGTGTCAAGAGAGTCTGGGAATGGGTTGTCTGCACGCTTTAGAGGGGTGTGCTCCACTTCTCCCTTCTTCTCCTCTGGAGCTTCCTTTTCAACTAGCTCTTCATTGGCCTTGGTCTCAGAGCCAGCTACTTTACCACTTTTCAATTGAATAGCCTTGCAATCTTCTCCTGGGTTCACCATTGTATCCTCTTGAAATGTACTTGCAGACCTCTCAAGTATTTGCTTGCTTAGTTGGCCCACTAGCACCTCTAAGTTTCTAATAGAGGCTCTGGTTTCCTGTATAACTTGTGCTTCCGTACTTGCCACTTGTTCACTTATTATGATGATAGCCTTGCATTCCTCTCTTGGATTTGGAATTGTGTTACCAGGAAGGCTATTAGTGGTCCTCTGATCGATTTCAGTGACTTTTGTAGCTAATTGACCCATTTGAATCTCCAGGTTCTTGATGGATGCTCTGGTTTCCTGTCTAAAACCTGTCAATATTGCTTCCAAATCATTGTTTTACTGGAAACCGCCCTGAGAACTATTGTTGAAGTTCTGAGGTCTCTGAGGTTGGTCCCTCCATCCAAAATTTGGGTGATTTCTCCATCCCTGGTTGTATGTCTTAGAATATGGATCATTGTTGGGATTCTTAGGACTACTCCCCATGTAATTCACCTGTTCAGAAGAGGGTTGAGCATAATCATAATTATCATTTTGCATAAAGTTACCTGCCATGTCATAGGAGACTTCCTGTGGTGGATTTTGGGTGTTGATAGCTGAGACTTGCATGCCACTCATCTGTTGAGTAAGTAGATTTATTTGCTGAGTCATCAGCTTGTTCTGAGTAAGAAGAGCATTAACAGCTTCTACTTCCAACACGCCTCTCTTCTAAGGGGTCTCAGAGTTCACAGGATTCCTGTTAGATGAGTATAAATATTGGTTGCTTGCAACCAATTCAATCAGCTCAATAGTCTCCTCTGGTGTCTTCTTCTTGTGCAGTGAACTGCCTGCAGAAGTGTCTAGGCTCATCTTGGACATCTCACCCAAACCTTCATAAAAGATATCTAGTTGGGTCCATTTGGAGAACATGTCCAGAGGGCATTGCCTAGTTAAAAAAAAAATAAAACTAGTTAAAAAATAAAACTAGTTAAAAAAAATTATCTAATCTAAGCAATCAAACAACGAGTAGTTGTCAATCACAATCAATCCCCGGCAACGGCGCCAAAAACTTGGTGCAGAATTTATAACCCACTAACTTACCGGCAAGTGCACTGGGTCGTACCAAGTAATACCTTACGTGAGTAAGGGCCGATCCCACGAGGATTGATGGATTAAGCAACAATAGCGTTCGATAGGATTAGTTAGACAAATAGAAAATAGTGTTGCGAGTTCAAAGACATTAAATAATAGCAAAAATATTAAAGATAGACAGATAAATAAGTTGGGAATAAAATATGGAGAAAACAGTTAAGGCTTCAGAGTTATCTATTTTTTGGATTGACTTTTCTTATTAACTAATTTTAATCATGTAAGATTTAATTCATGGCAAACTATTTGTGACTAGACCCTAATTCTTTAGACCTTCCTAGTCTCCTCTAAAATTCATCAACTGCAAATTCAATGGTTAATCAATTCCAATTAGAGGGTAATGATCAAATTCTAGTTTATATGCCACAAGAATCCTAATTATCCAAAAATAAAGGGATTATATGTCACGTATCCCGTTAAATACAAACAATTAGAAATTCAGGATAATATGTTTTCAAGCTATTGTTCAAGTAAAGAGCTTTTCCAAGTTATACAAGAACTCAATTAGAACATGGGTCATACTTCCGTTCCACCCAAATTCATAAAATGAAGAACGAAAACAATTATTGAAATATAAATCAAAACATGAATTAAAATAGAAAAATAATATTATCAATCCATACAATAGACAGAGCTCCTAACCTTAACAATGGAGGATTAGTTACTCATGGAATATGGAATATAAATTTGTATGGAATAATATTGTGGAATGTTCTGCTAGAACCACCCTGTTGGGATCTCTTTTATAACTAATCCTAATAATTTAAAAATCAAATTTCTAAAATTAAAATTAAAATAATATATTTTTCTAAAATAAGATTTGAATTTAAATTCGAATTAATTAACAAGTCTTCAGCTGATGGGTGGGGACCACTTGATTTGTCCATTCTGCAGCTTCTAACCTGTGTTTTCTGGGCTAAGAATTGAGTTAAAATAGTCCAGAAATTGCCCTCAGCTTTTTCTGTCAATTCTGCAGATTGTTCATGTGACGCGTCCGCATCGTCCACGCGTTTGCGTCATTTATGCAGATTCCAGTCCACGCGTTCGCGTCAGGCACGCGATCGCGTCATTGCGATTTCCTTCTTTCCGCGCGGTTGCGTGAGCCATGCGTCCACGTCGGTATTCACTGGTCATCTCCTTGGTTTCTTCTCTTTCTCTGCAGAAACTTCATCAAATCCATCTGAATGCTACCTAAAATGAATAAAATTGCACAAAACTCAAAATAGCATCCATAGTGGCTAAAATATAATTAATTCTTAATTAAACTCAATAAGTTAGATGCAAATTCACTAGGAAAAGATAGGAAAGATGCTCACGCATCAGTATTCTCTTCAAATTTACTCTTCGTGCTTTCTTCCATATTCGAAAGACCTTCGCGCTTTGGTGCTTGCCTCATCTGTTCCTGGGTTTTTCATCCCATTCATTCTTGTTATCAGTTCTTTTCTCCAAGAAAGGTTAGTTTCTCATTACCTTCACTCTTTATTAGCTTTCACAGTATCTTCGTTATTTTTATTAAGTGTACTGAATAATCGAGGAAGAGATTCTTCGTAGGTTTTTGGCACCTTCATTATTTGTAGTAGGAAACTTTGGATTTTTGTGCTTTTCTTTTTACAAAAATCATTTTCTTTGATGTGGTTGACTGTTTTGTTTGAAAAGGAGCTGTCTTGTTTCAAGACCTGTTTTTGATGGTTTATTTTTCTTTGTGCAATGTAGGTATATCTTCCTATATATTTTTCCATTTTTGAAAGTGTCTTCCCAAGTTTCTGAAGCCTTATTGAGATGGGTAGATTCCTCTGTCCTTTCTGAACACCCAATAGTAGATGATGCTTTTGTAATCGAACTTAGAAAACACCATAGAATTTGTAGTCTTGATGCTGACAAACCCAAATACGAGTTAGTGGCCCTAGACCCTAAGGACCGAGTTTGCTATGGGAGGATTAATGACTCTGATCCCCACTTTGTTTTTAAGTATGATTGCCTGTTTTCTCGCTTGGGGGTTGATAAACCCCGATTTTGTGGTTTATCTTGTGCTTATTTTGAGAAATTTCATCAAAATTTCTCACACTTATTCGCAAGAAATGCATGGTTTTGTGTTCACTTCCCAATATTGCTCTATGATGTAAAACATGCTCATTTTACCTTAAAATTGCCATACTTTAATCCTCTTCTATTGTCATTCAATGCCGTGATGTATTTGTTGAGTAATTTCAAGAATTATAGGGTAAGAATGACTTAGAAGAGAGGGAGAAAGCATGTACAAAAGGGAGGAACATGAAGAATTGAGATATTGGGAAAGCAGCATCGGCGAGCTCGCGCACTCCACGCGCACGCGTGGATGGGATGGGCTGGAAGCGGCACGCAAGGATGGACGCATCCGCGCGAATTAGGAGATTCTTATCGACGTGCGCGCATGCGTAAATCGCAAGAGCAATCGACGCGCGAGCACGCATGGCGCGCACGCATGGAAGGCTGCACGTGACCTCATTAAAGGAAATCGTGCCTGGTGATTTCTGAGGCTCATTAGGCCCAATTTCAAGCTGTTTCTGCATGGAAAAAAGACCCAAGGATGCAAGGAGAAAGGAAGAGATCACTCATTTTACACTAGGACATAATTTTTAGCTAGTTTTTGGTTCTTTGGTTATTCTAGAGGGAGAAACCCTTGTTCCTCTCTAGATCTAGTTTTAATTTGATCTTCCCTTGTTAATTTGCGACTTGGATCTTGTTAATTACTAGTTTTAATTGTTCAGTTTGAATTTCTTGTTACAATTTTGCTTATATCTTGTGATAGTTTATGAATTCTTGTCAATTATCATTTTATACCCATTTCATGAATGTTATGAATCTTGACTTGTTGATGTTATATTGATGATTTCTATGCTTAGTCTAGTAGTTTGGATGATTGTATGTTGATAATTGTTAGTGGATATTTGTAGAATTCAATTTAATTGCTATTTTGAACATGCCTTTTGTTAGTGCTTACCAAGTGTTTGATGAATTGTTTACTTTGATTATGGAGTAGTCTTTTTCTCTCTTGGCCTAGGTCAAGGGAATTGGGTAAACTTGAGTCATTGGGTCTAATGGATCTGATGGTTTGGGAGCCCTAGGTGGTCAATTTGATACTCATTGATGTCAACCCACTACTAATCTAATTAGTAGGTAGGTTGGGACTTTTGAGTTAATGTGATCAGGGCCATTTGACGTACTTCAAGTCTAGGGGTAGATATCACGTACTTAAGACTTTGAGAGTAGACTTAATGAGCTTGGTTCCTTATAATTGTCAAGGCATAGTTGTTAGACAAGGATGGTGATCCCAATTCCCGAGCCTAGCCAAGAGTTACCTTTATTATTCATACTTGAAATCAACTTTCTCAACCAATTGCTTTAGTTGTAGTTTCTTGTTTGGGTTACAATAGAATTAAGTGGAATGTTGTTTATTCATTGAAAGTGCTTATGTTTTGCTTAGTTGATTGAATTAATTGTTTCATTTTAAGATTACTTGTTTGTTAAGATTCCCATTTATTTTCATGCTTATAACTCACAACCCCGGATTTCTAACCAATGTCGAAGCACATGATTGCCCATTCCTTGTGAGACGACCCGAGGTTTGAATACTTCGGTTATTTCTATTGGGGTTGAACTTGTGACAACCAAATTCCTCTTCTAAATTTGACCCCCGAGGATTGTTGTTGGTAGAGCTATACTTACAACGCGGTTTTCTTGAAGAGAATCTTTACCAATACACCCTTGGCGCTTGCAGTGTCAAATTTTTGGTGCCGTTGCCGGGGAATGGTTGCAACATATGCCTTGATATTGGTTATGTGAATATTGTAGATAGTTTACTCTTTTACTTACTTAGCCATAGTTTAGATTTCCTTTACATTTATGCTATGACTTTCAAGTTTGATGACTCGGTCTCAACCGAATTCTAGCTTAGCCAATTTTGATCCCGAGATCGAAAGGACTTTATTACACACTCGGCAAGCTAGGCGGCGGTTGGACTATACACCTAGTACTTCGGCCTCTCTTGAGGAAAACACCGAATCACTAGACGTTACCGAGAGTGACTTAGAGTCTGTTACTTCCTATTCTTCTGTTGGCACTACTAATACATCTTTGCATCCTACAGGTGAGCCACACATGGCGGAGCCACGCCGGATCACTTTGCATGAGCAAGGAGCTCCGGATATCATACTTCAACCGTTGCAAGCAAGGTATCCTAACCTTGATCCGAACTTTGAGTTGAAGGGTAGCTTGATAAATCTACTTCCTAAGTATCATGGGTTGCCGGGTCAAGACCCCATCCGACATTTGAAGGATTTTCAAGTTGCTTGTTCTACGGCTCGAAGGCATGGAGCGGATGAGGTAGCTATCATGGTTTTTGCCTTCCCATTCTCTCTTGAAGCGCAAGCAAAAACATGGTTCTATTCGCTACCGGATGAGATTGTGACTAATTGGGATTTCTTGAGAAGAGAGTTTCTTGATAAATTCTTTCCATCAGAGAAGACCGACTACATCCGGAAAGAGATTTCGGGCATAATGCAAAGAGACCAAGAGAGTTTGTACGAGTAGTGGTCTCGGTTCAAGAGGTTATTAGAGTCATGTCTACACCACGGAATGACCACTAACTTACTCATTAGCTACTTTACCGGAGGTCTTTGTACGGAGGATAGAAGATTGCTCACCGCTTCTAGTGGTGGCTCCCTTTCGAAAAACAAGACGGAGGAAGAAGCTTGGGATTTGATAAAGAATGTTGCCGAATCTACACAACACACAAGAGTGAGGAGTAATCCCCTCAAGGGTGTGGTAGAACCATCCCCTTCCGAATCAAGCTTAACCAAGGCACTTGGGGATATGACCACCATCCTTACACAAATTCAAAGGGATCAAAAGGAATACTACTCCAACAAAGCCGTCCAAGCCCTACCTCCAGTTGCTCAACTTGAAGGCCCTCCTAGAATTTGTGGTTTGTGCTCTAGCACCACACATTACACCGACCAATGCCATCAAATTCAAGAGGAACATGCTCTTGTGGTAGCCAATGTGAATTACAACAACCGTCCACCCTACCCTTCTCAAGGTCAAAACAATTACCATCAAGGTGGTAGTCAACATCAAGGGTGGAGAGATAATGTAGAAGGAAGCAATCAAAACCAAAGATGGAACAACTCTCCTTCTCATCACAACAACAACCAATATTCATCCCAATATCACCACAACAACACCAACTACCAAGCCAACCAAGGCCACTCCAACCAAAACTAAAACAACTACACCAAGTACCAAGCACCACACCATAGACAACAAAATCAAAACCCAACTCCTCCATCTTCCAACAATCAAGTTGAAGAGCTTAGAGCCGCTATGGAAAAACGAGATGAGAGCAACAAGGCTCAATTTGATGCCTTGAGTACTCAATTGGCTAACCTCACCAACTTGCTTTCAAAGATAAACATGTCAAACCAACCACCAAACCCCAATAACAACATCAACCAACCCTCAAGTTCTTCTAACCTTCCATCCCAACCCCAACCAAACCCAAAGGGCGGTCTCAACGCCATCACTCTAAGGTCGGGGACTACATTAAAGGAGATACCTCCAAGGGGCATGGAGGATGTTCATGAGAAAGAGGTAGTTGTCGAAGCTCCACATGAAGAAGAGGTGGTAGACAAAAGGCATGAGGAAGAAGGAGTAAACCTCAAGAAACCCAAAAGGAAAGCTATAGTGGATGAGTCCGTTCCTATTCCATTCCCTTCCATGGTGAAGAAAGCAAAGAAGATACCGGAATTTGATTTGAACATGCTTCAAGTGTTCAAAAAGGTTGAGGTAACTATACCGCTCCTTGATGCTATTCAACAAATTCTAAAGTATGCAAAATTTTTGAAGGACTTATGTACACACAAGGATAGGATAGGAGAATTGGAGACATTATCCCTGGGTAGTTCAATTTCTTCCTTGATGGAACCTATTCCAAGAAAATGTGGTGACCCGGGACCATGCTTAGTGTCTTGTTGTATTGGTGGATACACTTTTCATGATTGTATGTGTGACTTGGGAGCTTGTGTTAGCATCATGCCACTTTCTATCTATGTGCGGTTGAATTTAGCTCCATTGAAGAAGTCGGCGGCGAGGTTTGCCTTAGCCGATAAAAGTGTGATCACAGTGATGGGAATAGCGGAAGATGTACTTGTGGCAATTAAGGATTTGGTCTTTTCGGTCGACTTCTACATCCTTGAAATGCCTCCAATAGAAAATAGAAGCTCATCCTCCGTTCTACTTGGTAGACCCTTCCTCAAAACCTCCAAATTCAAGCTAGATGCCTTCACCGGTGTATATTCCTTTGGGGTTGGAGACAAGACTATCAAGTTTAATTTAGAGGAAGCCATGAAACATTCTCCCGAAGAACATTCTATGCTCTGATGCGATGTAATTGATGAAGTGGTAGCGGAAGTGAAAGAGGAAGACCATGACAAGTCGTGCTACCCCACTGTTGAGGAGAAGGATGACCAAGAGGATGAACAAGAAGAAGAAATTATCAAGAATGAGTCCCATGAGCCTGATGAAAAGGAACATCATCTTGAGGTAAAAAGTGAACTAAAGCCCCTTCCATCTCATTTGAAATATGCTTTCTTAGAGGACAACCAAGGGTTTCCAGTCATTATTGCTAGTGAGCTCTCAAGTGAAGAAGAAAGAAAGCTCCTAGACGTTCTAAGAAAGTACAAGAAAGCAATAGGATGGAGCCTAGCGGATATTATAGGAATTGACCCCCGCAAGTGCATGCATAGGATATTTCTCTAAGATGGAGCCAAGCCGGTTAGGCAACCGCAAAGGAGGCTCAACCCAACCATCCTTGATGTAGTGAAGAAAGAGGTCACTTGATTACTGGATGCGGATATCATATACCCAATTTCCGACAGTGAGTGGGTGAGCCCGGTTCAAGTTGTTCCCAAGAAGTCGGGCATCACAACGGTCAAGAAGGACGACGGTGAAATGGTTACTAAAAGGGTACAAAATGCGTGGCCAGTATGTATTGACTACAGAAGATTGAACGCCGCCACATGGAAGGACCATTACCCCCTACCCTTCATTGATCAGATGCTAGACCGCTTGGCAGGTAAATCTCACTACTGTTTTCTTGATGGATTTACTGGCTATTTTCAGATACATATTGCTCCTGAAGATCAAAAGAAGACCATGTTTACCTGTCTGTTTGGCACCTTTGCCTATAAAAGGATGCCAATTGGACTATGTAACGCACCCGCTACCTTTCAGCGGTGCATGACGAGTGTCTTCTCCGATCTAATGGAGAATTGCCTGGAAGTTTTCATGGACGACTTCAGCATTTATGGTATCTCATTCGATTGTTGTTTAGAGAGCTTGGCCAAGGTCCTAGCTAGATGTGTTGACACCAACCTTGTCTTAAATTTTGAAAAATGTCACTTTATGGTACAACAAGGCATAGTGTTAGGACATGTAGTCTCTCATGAAGGCATTTCTGTGGACCCGGCCAAGGTCGATGTTATTACTACTTTACCTCACCCCTCATCCGTGAGGGAGGTCCACTCATTTTTGGGACATGCAGGATTTTATAGGCGCTTTATCAAGGACTTCAGCAAGATCGCTTTGCCATTGTCGCGCCTACTCCAAAAAGATGTGGATTTTGAGTTTGACAGTGAATGTGTAAAAGCTTTTGAAGAGCTAAGGAGAGTTCTCACCACGACACCGATCGTGCGAGGCCTCAACTGGACGTTGCCATTTGAGATAATGTGCGATGCGTCAAACTATGCTGTGGGTGCCGCGCTTGCACAGCGCGATGGTAAACTCCCTTATGTCATTGCTTACTCTTCTAAGACACTAGATACAGCACAATCCAACTATACCACTACCGAAAAAGAACTCTTAGCCATTGTTCATGCTTTAGATAAATTCAGATCTTATTTGCTAGGTTCAAAGATAGTGGTATACACAGATCATGCAGATTTAAAGTACTTATTGACAAAGAATGAGTCAAAGCCTAGACTCATACGTTGGATCTTGCTTTTGCAAGAATTTGACATTGAGATTAGGGTCCGGAGTAGATCTCAAAACCTGGTTACAGATCATTTAAGCCACATTGAGAATTTAAAAACTGATCCATTTCCGATCAATAACTCATTCCCATTGGATAGTTTGCATGCTGTGTCGGATAGCTTTCCTTGGTTTGCCCCGATGGCGAACTACTTGGTTGCAAGAATCTTCCCTCCCAACTTTTCGAAAAACCAAAGGGAGAAGTTGAGGAGTGATTCCAAATACTATATTTGGGATGACCCTCACCTGTGGAAGAGAGGCGTGGACCAAGTAATTCGAAGATGTGTCCCGGAATCCGAATTCCAACCGATCCTTGAAGCTTGTCATTCGTCCGAATGTGGTGGCCACTTTGGCCCACAAAGGATCGCTAAAAAAGTGTTGGATTGGGGATTCTGGTGGCCAACCTTATTCAAGGATGCTAACCGGTTATGTGTGTCTTGCCATCAGTGTCAGAAGTCAGGAAACGCATCCCAAAGGGATGAAATGCCTCAGTAACCTATGTTGTTCTGTGAGATATTTGATGAATAGGGCATTGACTTTATGGGACCGTTTCCCAACTCTAGTGGGTATCTGTATATTCTGTTAGCGGTTGACTACGTGTCAAAGTGGGTAGAGGCCGTGCCTACCCGCCTTGACGACGCCAATACCGTTGTTTCTTTCATAAGGAATCATATTGTATGCCGTTATGGGTCACCACAAGCAATCGTGAGCGACCAAGGATCCCACTTTTGTAACAGGAAGGTAGAAGCATTGCTCAAGCACTATGGAGTGACGCATAAGGTTGCTACTGCTTACCATCCGCAAACAAATGGGCAAGCGAAAGTGTCCAACCGGGAAATTAAGAGAATCTTGGAAAAAGTGGTCAATCCACAAAGAAAGGATTGGAGCCTCCGGTTAGGAGATGCATTATGGGCATATAGAACGGCCTACAAGACTCCGATAGGGATAAGCCCTTTCCAGATCGTCTATGGTAAGGCATGCCACCTTCCAGTGGAGATTGAGCATCGAGCCTATTGGGCGGTAAAGCAGTGCAACATGGATCTAGCCAAGGCGGGTGAAGCTAGGAAGCTATAATTAGAGGAGCTTGAATGCTTGAGGAATGAGTCATATGAGAATGCCCGAATCTACAAGGAAAAGACTAAAGCATTCCATGACCATCACATTCGGAAGAAGGACTTTCAAGAAGGAGATGAAGTCCTCTTCTACAACTCAAGGCTCCGATTTATGCCTGGCAAGCTCCGCTCTAGATGGGAAGGACCTTTCAAGGTGAAGGAGATGAAGCCCTACGGAGTGGTGGAATTGTTTGATCCCAAAAGTGAAGCGATTTTCAAGGTGAATGGACATAGAGTGAAGAAGTATCATGGTTGCAAGCCTCCAAGAGAGCTAGAGGTGTACATATTGGAGGATGCACCAAGAAGAGAGGAAGCTTAAGAAAAGGACCGTCCAACTTAAGGACATTAAAGAAAAGTGCTTGGTGGGAGGCACCCCACCATGGTAAGATCTTCCTTGTTTATACCATCTTCTTAGTATTCTTAATTTCTTGTGAATTTCAGAATCTTTTGATGATTGATTGAGTGCATAGGAATGTTAGTTTTGCTGATTTTATTGGATAGGAAGAATGTTCTTGTAGATAGGGTGTGCAAAAGCAAAGAAAACAAAAATTTGTTCTTTGAAAAAGGGCACCGACGCGCCAGTGCACAGTGCGCGCGCGCCGGTAGCAAATCCCCACTCTTGGGCCAAACACCCGAGAGTTATGCCCACTTCGTGCCCAACTCGCGCCAGGCACTCACGCGTCCGCGTACATGCCGCCTGCGCGCACTCTGGCAATTTAACCATCGACGCGCTAGCGCACGGTGCGCACGTGCGCCAATGGCGAATATGACTTCTCTGGTACAAAAACCAGAGAGTTGTGCCACAATTGGGCCAACCTTGTGCCAAAACCCACGCGTCCGCGCAGGGTGCACACCCGCGTGCCTACCTTACTGACTCACTCTGGTACAAAAACCAGAGACTTGTGCTAACTTTGTGCCACTTTTGTGCCTGAGGCACAACCTCTCTTGCGCGCGCGCGCCACTGACGTGCCCGCGCCATCTGCTAGCACTCTCACCGACGTGCCAGCGCACCTTGCGCGCGCGCGCTGGTTGCGCAAGTCAATTTAAGGCCTTCGCGCCTTGCCCTGTTTTCCTTTCTCTCAACCCCTTCTCTTCTGTAGTTTCTTTCTCTTCTCAATCCATCATTTCCCTTCTCTTCTTCTTCTTCCACAATCCACCACCATTGTCTCCGGCCACTCACCGGTGACAACCACTCTTTCCGGTAGCACTACACTTCTCCTATTTTCCATCTCATCCTCACAAAAGAAGGTTCAACTTTGTTCCTTCATACTCATCAAGGTTTTGTCTCTTCTTTTCCTTTACTTCCATTTTCCCTTACATTATATCTTTCTAGTTAGTTGCTTCTTATTGCTTTACTTTAGTCTCTCTTTTACTTGCATGACGATGTTTCTTGCTTTTTGTTTGCTTATTTTCCTTTTCTTTTCTTTATTTCTCCATGGATGTTGAATTTGAGCTTAGTTGCATTACTAGATCTTTTGTCACTCTTTTACCATTGTGTGATGTCTATGTGATGATTGATGTTCCATTTTGGGCTTTGAATTGGTTTAGTATTTCATAATTGCTCATTGCTTGATTATTGCACGCTAAGTGTTCGAGGAAATGCACATATACCATTTTGGCTCAAATTAGCCATATATTTCTCCATTTGGTGCTCCTTCCTCATTCACTTGCTTTTCCTTAAATGCATTGAGTCTAACTTGTGTGCTTAGAGTTGATACTTGCCAATTAGATATCATTGAACATGACTTGCTTTTTATTATGGATGCTTGAGACTACTCTTCTCATGCCATTGCATGCATTACTCCCTCTTGCATCCCATGCCAAGTGTTATGACCCTTGCTTTTACATCTACCACGTGCATTATAATTCACTTGCATGTCTTTTGTGAAATCGATTCTTGGGTTTAATGTTTTCCTTCTTTCTCTCCCTTTTTAGGATGGCCACCAAGAAAGGCAAGGTGATAGCTCCAAGGAAACCGGCCGCAAAGAGGGCACCCCAAAAATCAAATTCTAAGGCGCGTTCTTCAAAAGGAGCCAAACCCCTATCGAAGAAAGGAAAGACACCCGCTCCTATTGATGAGAATGACAAGGGCAAGCCAGCGAAAGATCCTTCAAGGTTCCCTAACTGCTTCTGTGAACTTATGTTTCCCTCCATAGCAGTAAGGAACTATCACCCTGAGCATCTACTCGCTCCGCCGGACAAGGTTGCTCCTTATATTCTGCCCCGCATTGAACAGCGAGGATGGGAGTTTCTTTTGCGAAAACCAAGAGAAATCAACCTCTCTTGGGTGGAAGAACTTTATACCAACTACCATCTTCCCTCTCTTCAATCGGTGTACATGCGCTGGAAGCAAGTCTCAGTTTCAGAAGAGGCTATTCAGCATGTGGTTAATGTCCTACCAGTGCCAAGTGACATGGATGGCTACCAAGAAGTCTTACATTAGCGTGAGAAGTATGGATTCAACTGGGACTCGATTCTCCGAGTCATTGTTGAACCAGAAGGATTTTGGATCCATGGTCGACTCTGGATGAGGCCCAAGAGCATTGATGCTCACTTCCTCACTGTGGAAGCTAGAGCTTGGGCCCAAATCCTATCCCACTATGTGCTGCCTAGCACCCACAAGTCGTCCATCACGGCGGACCTTGCCTTGCTTGTTTGGTGTGTTCTCACAGAGAAGCCAGTGAACATTCTGCCTCTTGTCAAGCAAGCGATGAGTCAAGTTCACGACTGGGGTAATTTGCCATTTCCAGCATTGGTGTCTGACTTAGTTGCTGCTGCGGGTGTTTCTTGGGAAGACAAGGATAAGAAGATTATGGTTCCGGCTAAGGGCGATGTGGTCCCAAGCGGGAAATACCTACACCTTCCCATGAACAAACCAAGCCTCGACATGGCCCCGCCACTTCTTTTTCCTTCTAGCTCATCATCACCACCACTGAGATCCACACATCAAAGGATAGAAGATCTTCACCGGAAGCTTGATAGATATGAGCGGCGCAACCACCGCCGATATACTTACATCAAGACGCTTCTGGGTTTTGTTACCCCTAGCATGGAGGAACCCGAAATATTCACATCCACCTCAGACCCGAGTGATGGGAGCTCTGATGAAGGGGATAGTGAAGGCTCCGATCCCGACCGTCCCTTGCGTATCATTCGTAGCATGGAGGACCGTGCTAATTTCTAAAGTGTGGGAAGGTCATCCGACGGATCTCCATGGGTAACGTTCTCTTCCCCTCAATACCCATGGATTTATTTTTCTTTTTATATATTGCATGAGTAGTTAGTCTTGTTTGTAAATACTCTTTGCATGATAGTTAGTTTCTATAGCGTTACTTGGTCAAAACAATAACTTTCTTTCCAAGAAACTCTGTTCTGGATGACCTACCAAAAATTCTGAAAATTTTTGCAGTAAACTTGCTTTAAGAATGTATTTTGGAACATAGTAATTGAGCTAAGGACACAAGCATGAAAGTTTTGAGCCTATTGCATGGTTACATCTTTTAACCATTATTTCCATTCTTGTGTGCATATCTCTCTCTCTATGAGTGTGATCCTTGCTTTATCTGATTCTATATGTCCATTGCTTTGTGTATGAATGCATCTACATGATTGAGGCCATCATTTCAATAGTCACTTCTCCCAAATAGCCTTAACCCTTATATCTACCATTGCTAACCAATTTTGAGCTTTTGATAAACCCTTTTGTTCTTAAATAGAGCACATCAACAACCCTAAGTGAAAAACCATGAATGTCCCTGAATTTGAATCCTTGATTGGCTTAGGTAAGTTAGGATGTGTATCATTCAAATAGGAGGGTATACTTGGGAAATTCGGGTAGATATATAGGTATGTAATTGTAGTGTAATTGAAAATTCTAAGATTTTGGGAACATACTCATGTGTTGAATGATTACACCGTATGCATTGACACTTTGGTTCACAAAGGAACCCCAAGAAAAGGGGATGTAAAAAAAAATAATGAAAGGGAACAAAGACGCCCCAAGATAGAGTAATAAAAACAACGCATATCGATGTGAATTGAAAAGAATGCATGAGTATGCAAAAAGGGTAAAATTCAAGGGTAGCTAGGAATGTATTGTAGTTGTATAGGTTGTTCTATATGTCTAGTGGATCCTAGGTTGATCAAGGAACGAACCCTAGACACTTGAGCGAATAGAGCGGATACACTTCCGGTGAGGGTTCGATGCTCAATGCTTGTTCTCGGCTTTCACAAGCGTTCGTTCAGCAAGTCATATGCACTCTTTAGTGATATTCAATTTGGTAGGATTCATGAAGTGCATACTATTTTCACCCTATATGCTCACATGTATTCTTGAAGGATAGATTTACTCTCACTACAAGAAAAAAGGCCTGTCGGCACCCTTTTTTCTTGCCACGCTTTAAAAGCGTGCCCAAAAGTGGTCTATGGGCACGCTTTTGCGAGGGTGGCCACTTATTTGTGATTTGGCCACGCTTTTTTTTGCCACGCTTTAAAAGCGTGGCCATAGAGAGAAATTGGCACGCTTTTACGAGGGTGGCCACTTACTTGAAATTTGGCCACGCTTTTTTACTGCCACGCTTGAAAAGCGTGGCGATAGAAGGAAATTGGCACGCTTTTACGAGGGTGGCCACTTATTAAAAATTTGGCCACCCTTTTTTTTTTGGCACGCTTGAAAAGCGTGCCCATAAAGAGAAACCGGCACACTTAAAAAGCGTGCCCATATTCTATTTATTTTGGCACCCCCAAAAAAATGTACCCATAGTTTAGTTTCCCTCCCAACAAATTTAGTTTCCCTCCCACCCAATTTTTTTCAACACTTAACCTTTTTTCCCTTAGTTTTCAATTTTAATTAACCCTCAAACAACAGAACACTAGTTTTAGACCCAGCCAACAAAGAAAACCCTACGTTGCCCGCGCCTCCATCTTCATTGTTCATCGTTCTTCGCAGCCATGCCTTTCCTCATGCCTTCATCGTCTGAGACCGTTCATCGCCTTCATCTAACCCTAGTACCCATGAACGCAACCCTCTTCCCTCTTCTCGTCCACTACTGCCACCGCAAACCCTAGCTCCGCTGCTTCTTCTCGTCCATTCTCTTTTTCATTCGCTTCTTCATCCTCCACCGCAGGAGGAAGCGGCGGCGCCACTACTACCTTCCTCCTCCGCAGCCTGTGCGCCGTCATTTGTCCTTTGGTTTTGGGTCCGCGACCGCATCTGCTTGGCTCCTGCTCCAGCTCCGTCTCTGTTCGGATCTGCTTCTTTGGCTTCCACTGCGGCAGCTTCGAGTTCGGGTTCTTCCATTTTCGGTGCCGCGAGTTCAGGCTCCTCCTTGTTCTCCACACCGTCTTTTGGTGGAACTTCATCTGCCACGACGCCGTTTGGGGCAAAACCCTCTGCTGCGACGACACCGTTTGGCGGAGCATCTTCTGCTTCACCCTCGCTATTTCGTGGAGCATCCTCTGCTTCACTCTATCTAACCCTCGTTGGCCCTCCTACTCCCTCAGCGCAGCGCGCGCTCTTTCTCGCAAACCCTCATTGTAAGTCTTTCTTCCCTCTGATTCTCTGTTTCTCTGTTCCTCTATTTTGGACCGCTGAGAATTTCAGGTTTATTACCTTCTTAACATTTTTCACTGCTTTGTGTTTGAAATTGTATTTTGTTTTATGGTATCAGAGTAACTTTGTTTCAATAGCCTGAATGACAATAGTGGATTGCCATAACTATTTGAACTGGTTGCAGTAGAACTTAAAGTATTCCATTCAATATAAACTGAGCTCCTCCAATTCTGTTAGCAACCCTGCCAATGGTAACTCCAAAATATGTTATATTGTTCTGCAAATTAAACATATAGTGTAGCAAATTAAACATAAAGTGCAAATTCCGTTAAAATTTAAACATAGGATTTTATTAAAAAGAGTGTTACAACTTGCAACTGATTTGTGTAGCGCACACACTTGATGGCAGGGATAAAAAGTAGTTTCTCTTTGAACTTCAGGTATTGATAGTGGCTACATATATGACTAAAAAGTATATGAACAAAGTTGAATCTGAGTTATTTCATATCCGCACTATATGATGACTATTATCGATGAACAGCTTATTCCATCTTGTTCTGGTGTTGAGCCTAGTGTCCTCTTTTATAAGATGTGAGGGGATTTTTTTCTCTCTTTTCAACCTCTCTGATGTTTTCTGGTTGAGGAATTTGAATTTCATTGTTTTTACTTTGTTATTTGCAGAAAGGGTGACCGTAGCTGAAGAGGTCCTCAAGCTCTGCAATGGCAGCGTCATTTCTCCCATTGCCTGCATTGCTTGCCTTAACCTATATGCTTATCTCAAGGTAATTCATTATTCCTCTTGTTATCCTTTTTTTATTTTGAATTTTGGAATTTCAGTTAATTTTTTTTTCTCAATGTTCAATTGGGTTCAAATGTTACTGATTTGTGATAAAAGTGCAAGGCTAATGTTTTTAATCAAATGTTTAATACTTTTGGTGAATATAGATGTTTATTATTATTAGTTACTTTCATCGGGAAATAGTTTGGAAATATGCGATGTGTTAAGCTTCAAGTTCTGCATTGTTTTATCTTCAATATTAATATTAGTGTAAGTGTAGTGTAGAGGATTGATTCTCTTGGTGAAGAATTGAAGATGATAGTTACAACTTTAAACCCCTTTTGAGTGAAGAAATTAATGAGCAATGCCTCAGTTGTAATAATGATAAAATGTATGTTGATGTGGTTTGTTGAGTTGTTTTAATTTGTTTGATGCCATTTCTGAGTTCCTATTTTTGCTTTGTAAGATATTTAAATTTTCCTTTCTTGAATCTTCAGAACATGGATTCTAATGTTCCTGCACAACTTTTTGAGTATGACAAACGTTTTGAGCAGTACGGATGTGATTACACATTTTATAACAACAATCACCCTGAGGCCTGAGGAGTTACCGCTGGAGTTGAAGCATTCCTTCAAAATAGTAGTGGCAGATCCTCCTTACTTGGTGAGAGTTAAATAGATTGCTGAAATTTTATTTGCTGAAAAATGAATGAGGATCCATTGAATATATATATATATATATATAGTACAAGTTATTTCAGTTTTGAAAACCTTGAGCTGGTTGATGATCTTATTGAGCACATGGAGTTGATTTAATCTTTCTAACAAGTCACAATAGGTAAAATAAAGTTAGAATGCAAGGTTAGAGTGAGTGAAAAGCTAGGAATCAATTTTTGACCTCTCAAAACCCAAGGTTACATGTTGCAGAATTGTGCAGTTTCGGGCAGCACTTTGTGAACAAAACTGGGAGCAATCTAGCCACTCAAAATGAGTAAAATTATTTTTCTATGAAATCTTGAGATGTCTAGATTGTTCTCCTAAAATTTCAGAATTTTCCTATGTGTGGTTTGGGAGATATGATTTTTAGAAAATGGTCATTTTCTGCAGAAAGAATGCTGTCTGAATTTTGGAACAGCAACTTCAAAATCACATATCTCAATACTCTGAAACTCTTTGGAGGTGAAACCAAAAAGAGGTAAAATATTAGGATGTCTAGTATTTTATGTCCAAATTTTAGGACAATTCAAATTTTGTAGAGAAAGTTGTGCCTTCTGGAAGCAGGGATGTTCACTGCTGTGACAGCTCCCTTTTCTTAAAACAAAACCATATTTTGAGAGGCATAACGTTTTCTAGAGAAGTGAAAATGCTCTGGGATTTGAACTAGGTGAAAGATGTGTAAGTCTAGTTCAACCAAACCAAAATTTAGGAGAATCCAACCAAATATGGATTTTATATGATTTTTCTAAATTTGTTACTGCTTGCTGTTTTTCTAAAGTGTACTAAATCAGTAGCCGAATGAAGAGAAGGCTGAATGGATTATATATGTCACAGATGTTGGGCAGCAGCAACACTTTGATATGGTATTCAAGGTATGTCACAATTAATGACGTTCATGTTATCTTGTAGTTACTTGATCTTATTGTTATTACCAGAACCCTTTCTACTTGATCTTATTGTTATTCAAGGGGAAAACTCTTAAATATATTGATATGTTTTTTTCCCACCTGCACGTTGGATATTCCATAAAGATTGCTGAACATTCCTATGATTTCCTCTTAAATATATTGATTCTTGTGAATCTGCTACGTGTAATTAAGATTGTACTTTTGTTCTTCTGCTGAAGTATTGATTAATATAGAATAAGATTTGCTTTTGCTATTACTTTGTGTTGTGCATCTTATGTTGTTCGATTTATGCATTTATCTATATATTAAAGTGCTGATCTACTCTTGCCATTGCTGCTGAGAAAAGAAGGCCGCCAAGTCCAGAGACGCCAACTTCGAGGTGAAAGTCGCTTTCTAAACTGTCCTTTAGAAACATGATGGTAGGTGTTAATTTTCATGTCTTGCATGATTGATTTCTCTAATACTAGTTTAGTTTATTACTTATTCCTTCCATTTGTTTGCAGTTAGATACATTGATTTCTCTAAACGAGTTTGGGTTTTGTGTTTTCTTGATTCGGTTAAACAATGACAAATGGCACAGCATTTGGAGCTTCTCAAGACAGTAAACTGAAATGTCTGTTATTAGTAGCTTATTATGTAATCAAATAATAAACTGACAAAAGGCAGAGGACTTTTAATTTCCACTAACAAACATTTGATTCAATTGCTTAATAACAAACTAAAACCAAGTCTAGTTTAAAACCATGTTAAATTTACTTAAGAAGAACTTGACAGTGAAGCTTATATTTCTTAGGTAGCAAATAAATGAATTCCATACGTACAATATTTCAATCTTAGTTTTAGGAAATAATTAATTTTAGTTCTTTGTTAATAATTTCTTGTTTTGGGGATGTGATGCATCAGTGCTATTAGATGATACATCAACTTTTATTGGAGAAATGACAGCAGGTCCTAATACTAATTCTATTAGAGGTTTTGAAGTCATAGATACCATAAAATCCCAAGTAGAGAGCTTGTGCCCTGGTGTTGTGTTTTTGTGCTGATATTCTTGCTGTTGCCGCTAGAGATTTTGTTGTTGCTGTAAGTATATATAACTTCAATTGATTTTTGCATTTATCTATATGTTGAAGTGCTGATCAACGTGCATTAAGTCACTGGTTACTTTGGCTTTCAATTCAGTTCACATACTTGCTTTTCTCTCTTCAGATTCTTGCCAAGTGCGAAGTTCCTTAGCCCTGGTGTCAGCGTCAAAGATTGCTGAAAAGGCTGGATGTTGTTTAGGAGTTAGATTATATTTTTTTTTAGTATAAAGTTGTTAATTCTTTTAAATGTTTATTTTGGAAGTTGAATATATTTTTTCTTAATTGTTTCATTCATATCTTATTATGTACATAATTCATATAAATCAATGGAAGATTAATTTTTTAGTATTTTATTTTATTTTAAAGATTAACTTATTAATATTTTTATTTATTTTCTATTTTTTCTTTTTTTTTTATTTGAATAGGATTAGGCCACGCTTTGAAAGTGTAACGATAAGTTTTCATATTTTGGCACGCTTTAAAAGCGTGGCTGTATATCTATTTTTTTGGCACGTTTTAAAAGCGTGGCTGTATATTTATTTTTTTGGCACGTTTTAAAAGCGTGCCTGTATGTCTACTTTTAGGTACGCTTTAAAAACGTGGTTGTATGTTTACTTTTAGGCACGATTTAAAAGCGTGGCTACAGTGTTATACATACTGCCACGCTTTTAAGCGTGCCAATAGATCAAAGCGTGGCAAAAAACAAAGCGTGCCAGTAGATCGAAAAAAGCGTGGTGATAGAGCTATCGGCACGCTCGCAGATCTGACCCTTTTAAAAGCGTGCCGATAGCTCAAAAAGCGTGGCGAAAAGCTATCGGTACGTTTTTTTGCCCTTTTCGGCACGTTTTAAAAGCGTGGCAAAAAGCTTATTTTCTTGCAGTGTCTTGACCAAGTATATAGATGATTTTACATTAGTTGCATGCATCCACTTAGGTAGTTTGCATTTCATAAACCCTTTCTCACCATGATCCTTGATCTTTTTTATTTTAAGCATGAGGACATGCTTGGTTTAAGTGTGAGGAGATTTGATAAACCCCGATTTTGTGGTTTATCCTGTGCTTATTTTGAGGGATTTCATCAATATTTCTCATACTTATTCGCAAGAAATGTATGGTTTTGTGTTCACTTCCCAATATTGCTCTATGATGTAAAACATGCTCATTTTACCTTAAAATTGCCATATTTTAATCCTCTTCTATTGTCATTCGATGCCGTCATGTATTTGTTGAGTAATTTCAGGAATTATAGGGTAGGAATGACTTAGAAGAGAGGGAGAAAGCATGTACAAAATGGAGGAACATGAAGAATTGAGATCTTGAGAAAGCAGCATCAGCGCGCTCGCGCACTCCACGCACACGCGTGGATGAGATGGGCTGGAAGCGGCGCGCAAGGATGGATGCATCTGCGCAAATCAGGAGATTCTTATCGACGCGCACGCGCACTTGGCGCACACGCGTAGATCGCAAGAGCAATCAGCGCGCGCGCACGCATGGCGCGCACACGTGGAAGGCTACACGTGACCTCATTAAAGGAAATCGTGCCTGGCGATTTCTGAGGCTCATTAGGCCTAATTTCGAGCTGTTTCTGCATGGAAAAAAGACCCAACGATGCAAGGGGAAAGGGAGAGATCACTCATTTTACACTAGGACATAATTTTTAGCTAGTTTTTGGTTCTTTGGTTATTCTAGAAGGAGAAACCCTTGTTCCTCTCTAGATCTAGTTTTAATTTGATCTTCCCTTGTTGATTTGCGACTTGGATCTTGTTAATTACTAGTTTTAATTGTTCAGTTTGAATTTCTTGTTACAATTTTGCTTATATCTTGTGATAGTTTATGAATTCTTGTCAATTATCATTTTATACCCATTTCATGAATGTTATTAATCTTGACTTGTTGATGTTATATTGATGATTTCTATGCTTAGTCTAGTAGTTTGGATGATTGTATGTTGATAATTGTTAGTGGGTATTTGTAGAATTCAATTTAATTGCTATTTTGAACATGCCTTTTGGTAGTGCTTACCAAGTGTTTGATGAATTGTTTACTTTGATTATGGAGTAGTCTTTTTCACTCTTGGCCTAGGTCAAGGGAATTGGGTAAACTTGAGTCATTGGGTCTAATGGATTTGATGGTTTGGGAGCCCTAGGTGGTCAATTTGATACTCATTGACGCCAACCCACTACTAATCTAATTAGTAGGTAGGTTGGGACTTATGGGTTGATGTGATCAGGGCCATTTGATGTACTTCAAGTCTAGGGGTAGATATTACGTACTTAAGACTTTGAGAGTAGACTTAATGAGCTTGGTTCCTTATAATTGTCAAGGCATAGTTGTTAGACAAGGATGGTGATCCCAATTCCCGAGCCTAGCCAAGAGTTACCTTTATTATTCATACTTGAAATCAACTTTCTCAACCAATTGCTTTAGTTGTAGTTTCTTGTTTGGGTTACAATAGAATTAAGTGGAATGTTGTTTATTCATTGAAAGTGCTTATGTTTTGCTTAGTTGATTGAATTAATTGTTGCATTTTAAGATTACTTGTTTGTTAAGATTCCCATTTATTTTCATGCTTATAACTCACAACCCCGGATTTCTAACCAATGTCGAAGCACATGATTTCCCATTCCTTGTGAGACGACCCGAGGTTTGAATACTTCGGTTATTTCTATTGGGGTTGAACTTGTGACAACCAAATCCCTCTTCTAAATTTGACCCCCGAGGATTGTTGTTGGTAGAGCTATACTTACAACGCGGTTTTCTTGAAGAGAATCTTTACCAATACACCCTTGGCGCTTGCAGTGTCAGGGGTTACCCTTCCATTCTCTGATTTTGAAATGGAGGTGTTATCCCATTGTGGGGTAGCTCCTTCCCAACTTCATCCCAATTCTTGGGGTTTCCTCAAAATTTACCAGCTTGTCAGCCATGCACTTGATTTTCCAATCTTTAAAGACCCTTTTCTATCTTTTTCACTTAACTAAGCTGTTTAGTGCTAAAAATAAGCAACAGTGGGTTTCCTTCCGAGCTATACAAGGCCGAAAAGTTTTTTCCATTTTTGATGAGTATTTTCATGACATTGAAAATTTCTACTTTGAAGTCCAAGCCGCTGAAGGTCGTCATCCCTTTTTCTAAATGAAAATGATGAGTCCCGATTTCCTCTATACTGGGTCAAAACTTCCCCTGTAGAGAAATATAGCCTGGTAGATTTGGACGAGGTAGAAGAGACTGTGGTAGAGTTTTTTCGAGAGGCTTGGAGATGGGCTCCAAACTGGGACACCATAAAATTTCTTCTTAGATCTCCGAGTTATGTCAGGGCTGAACTAGGTAGTTTTTATTTTTGATTTTGTAGGCAACTTTTCTTACTTCCGACTTGTGTACTAATCATTTTTACTTCCCTTTACAGAAAAATGAAAAGCGGGTCGAAAGCTTACCAAAAGGTGCAGGAAGCCAAGAGGAATGCTCGTGCCCGAGCTACTGCACAAGAGGTCGGAACCTCTGCCACTCCGCCTTCTCAAAGCTCGGGTTTGGGGATTTCTTCTTCTCAGCCAATTTTAGTAAATCCAATTCCTACTCCTCCTCTTCCTCCTCCTGCCCTTATCCCCCCCAGTTCTTTCTTCCTCGGAACCTGAAAAGAAAAAATGCAAGATCTCGGAAGCCGGTGCCTCCAACGTCGGGGACACCAATTTTGACGGAGTGAAATTTTCTAGGAAGTACATCCTTCCACATAGTCAAATTGCTATGGATGATGCTGCTATCCGCAATCATCTTCAAATTTTAATCCGAGAAATTCGGACTGCCGGAGTCTGTACCTCTCTTCTTGATATATTGGAAAAGAACCCTTTGAGTGCGACCCAGCATTCTTTGGAGAATCTCCAGGGGCAATTGGCCATGTATCAAGAAGATGAGAAGAGGCTGCAGGAGGAGAATGCTCAGCTGAAGGAAGAACTCTTCCAATGTTGGGAAAAAGAGAAGCAGTTAATGGGCTCCTGTGCAATGGCTGAGGGCTTGAAGGAGAAGGCTGAGCAGAACTACGTCGGGATTTTTTCGGCCAATATTGATTTGAAAAGAGATGTGGAACAACTTTGGAAGGGTTATCAAGACTTGGAGGACTCCATTGTTGAGGGTACTGAAGAGGTGTTCAAGGTGTTGAAACAACAGGTCGGAGTCATTGCTCCCGACTTGGACCTGTCACCCCTTCATCCTGATAAGGTTGTTATCAATGGAGAGATAGTTTTTTCTCCTCGTCCTGAAACAGACTCTGAGTTGAAGACGGGGGGCAACGTGTAATTGAATCTCCTCCTGATGAAGTCACTGCATCCGAGGAGTTACTGCCGAGTTCTTCTGCCCCACCTGATGCTGCTCCGACCTCTGTGGCAGACCCGACTTCCCCTCTAGATGATAATCCTCTCATTGGTCCTATTTGAATCTGCCCTTTAAGGCCCAGCTTGTGGGTCCATTTTATGAACACTTTATGTATCTTTTTTTATTTTGTGGATGGCTTCTGTCATTTGATCCTTTTTAATAGGATCTTAAACAACAATTTTTGTTTTCTGATCCCTTTTGGATAGAACTTTTAACAAAGTAGCTACTTTTTATTCATGTGATGACATCTCTTTTAAGCTGTTTGATGAAACTTTTAAAGGATTTTTAGGTTTGAAGGTTTTTTGTGAAAATCCCTTTGCTGTTTTAAACTTCAGGTTTGCAAAGCTTTTAAGAGAGCTTTTTATCAAATGGACCTTTTTTATCTAAGTTAGATAATTTCGTTACTATCCAATAAAACTGTAAGAAAACTTTTTGCTAAGTAATCTTTTGTCTTGGCAAGGCCTTTATGGAAAAATCCTTACCATTGATCCGTTAAAGGGATTTCCTATCTCTTTGTTTTCCATTAGTTCTCATACGTTCAATTTTTCTTTGTTTATTGAATCATTTCCATAACTTAGGTTATTCTTGCAATGCATTACGTCTGCTCGGGCTAAGTCGTTATCTATCTTATTTCCGAGCTGTTATGGTCGTCTTTTATAACCTCTTTACACCGACCTGTACCTCGTCGCTTTAGCTTGTCGACCATCTAGGTCGGGCAATGGATTTTTGCGCTTTTTTGAGCTTAAGTCGGTGCGTATCTTAGTAATGGTGAATGAAAATTCTAAAGAAAAAGATAATAAAGGGAGAGATATTATTACTAATGAAATGTGACTTTACAAGGATGCTTATGCTATTGAGGGAATAAATTTCATGCCCCTAGCCCTCGCTTTGATGCCTCGTTAAAACCCCCTCCAGGAAAACCCTTTTTGGAAAAAAAAACCATGAAGTCGGGATAAAGAGTACATCGGGGAGCGAGGTTCACTTCTAGCTGTAATATCTCTTCATATTGCAAGCGTGCCATGACCTTGGGAGCTTGGAGCCTCCTAGGTCGGACACTTTATAATAACCCTTTCCCAAGACCTCAAATATCTTGTAGGTCCCTTCCAGTTTGTAGAGAGTTTCCCTTCTCCCGACTTGTTCACTCCGATGTTATTACAGATGATAACTAGGTCGTCCGAGGTGAAACTTCTTCGAATGACTCTTTGGTTGTACCTTGTTGCCATCCTTTGTTTTAACACTGCTTCTCTTATCCGGGCATGTTCTCATTCTTCTGGGAGTAGTTCGAGTTCTTCTTTGTGGGCTTGGAGTAGATTACTTCACCAAGTGGATAGAAGCAGAGCCACTGGCCACTATAACAGCACAGAAAAGTCAGAAGTTCCTCTAGAAGAACATAATCACCCGGTTCGGGATTTCCCACTCTATCACCACAGATAATGGCACACAATTTACTGATTCTACATTAAGGGACTTGGTAGCTAGCATGAAAATCAAACACCAATTCACTTCGGTTGAGCATCCCCAAGCGAATGGATTGGGCTTGAAATGTGTGGCCCAAACATTGAAAAGAGGTGGTCTCTGACTGGTTCACGTTTGTGAGCCACCTTCCGAGTTGTTTGTATGCTTGAATAGGTGGGACGTGGTACCTGCAAGATACTCCAATGCCTAAGTCAGCAAGGGGTTGAGCAGGTTTAGAATATTGGAACTTAAGTATACCTAAGAGTGTCAATGTACTTATAAGGGATGAGCCAATAACCACCGTTAGAGTAGTTCCACTGTTGATGGTGGATAACCGTCCCTTTATCTTAGGGTTGTTGAGATCTCTCTTCTAGAAGTGGAAGAGAGATTTACGGGGGCAATTATTCACTTAGATAAGTGTTAAGTGCCTGCTTACGTCGAACTCGACCTCTTAAATGAGGTCGGACGAGCGGTAGAGGCCAATCTGCTGGATTGGGCCTTTTAACTCGATTTGGGTCTGGCTTTGTTATTTGGACCAGGGTATGAATACATACTCTTTTCTTTAGTAAAAATCAAAATCAAATAAAATAGTTCTTTAATCAAATTAACCAAAATAAAACTTCCAACTTCTAATAAAAATTTTGACAGCATCTCCTTTAAAACTCGAACTTTTTCTACCTTTCAAAGATCCCATCCAAACAATTTCTCAAACCCTTCTCAACCATTTTTGAATGTCAAACCATTCCAAATATCAAATTATCTTCAATATCAAATCATTTTCAATATCAAATCATTTCTCAATCCTTTACAATGGGTTCAAAACTAAATCATTTCTCAATAAAACAAACAAATCAAATTTTCAAATCAAGCTTTCATTACCTACCACAATGCCAATTCAATAATCAGAAATAGCCACAATCCAACCATAATCATAACAACTTTAAACCAACGAGAAAACCTAACTCCTTTTATCAATTACTCATCACATTTCATTTCACGATCAATATAGTATTATCAGGCAACCACTTCAGCAACAACCAAATAAACATCTTCAATCGATTAATAAACCAACCAAACAAGAAATTATATTCAAGATAACTCAATTCAATCCACAAGACTTACGAAATCAAAAAATATATTTTTCGCATTAATATTGACTTGTAACAATTCTTAAAAGTAAATGAGTTTAAGAAAAAGCCCTTAACTCGAATAGTCAAAATTCGAAAGCTATAAAACACGTCAAAACCGCTTTTTCTCCCATCCCACAGCAGTGGCAACACTTTTGACTGCTCCATCGGCAGCAGTGGCAAGACTTTTGACCGCTTCTGCGGCAATAGCAAACATCGAGCGCCACATGCAGTCATGGTAACTATACTCTGAGACATTAACGTCATAAAATCCTCAACAAACTATAACAGAACGCTAACGACGAAGGTTTTGAAATAAGAAAACTTACTGTACTCAGAGAAGAACCAAAGAATGTTGTAACAACGAGTTCAGTCGCGACTTCTGTCGATGTCAATGCCATTGTCTGGCAGCTAGAGGCACGGGCGTAGTCCATAGTGACGGCGGCAGTAGATCAGCGATCCAAACGACACCATGCAACTCCCCGATGAGCATGGCAATAGTAGCGGCGTCTACTCTCTCCCACGCGAGCTCCTTGGTGGCAGCTGCAACCCACTACGATGACGACGACGCTTCCCATAACAAACCCTAGCAGCGGTAGTGACGACAAACCTTGATGGTGACGGCAGTAGCATCGACGACGAAACCGTCTTCTTCTCCATCACACATTTCTCTCTCTCCACGTCGCGCTCTCTCTCATGCTCCTCTCTCTCCTCCTCGTGACAGCAACGGTGACGGCCTAGTAGCAGCAGTGGAGCGCGACGATGGCTTGGCAACGGCGGCATCCCCCTAGCTGGCGTCGTCTCTCCCTCTCCGATCTTCTTCTCCCTCGCAGCGCATCTCTCCTTCCCTATTCTTTTCTTTTCTTTCCTTTCTGTTTGTGTGTGTGAAGAGGAGTGAGTGTGAAATGAGTGAGAGTGCGGCGGCTGGAATGAGGAGAGTGTGTTAGGGTTTTGGTTAAGGTAAGTTTGGGAATTATGATTTGTATATGAAATTAGGATAATAGTAAAATTTAAGGATATTAATAAAAATTAAGAGATAGAGTATAAATTTAAAATTAAATTAAATACAAAATAATTATCTTTAAAATACTATTTAATTATCAACTTATAAATTATTTCAAATAAATACTAATTCAATAAAAATTGAAGATAATCAAATTGATTTTTTTATTCATAAAATAATGTCAAAAATCTAAATATTTAAAATTAAACGTATTAAATTTTTATATTTTTTAATTACTAAAATTTTAAATTTTGAATACGAAAATTATCTAATTAATATAAAAATTGTTAAATATAAAAAATTTATTATTTAATTTTTAAAAATCTGAATTCTTACACTTCCCACCGAAAATTTGGACAAAATTAAGAAATGGTCATTAATTTCTGACCAAGATATATCAATATCCTAGAATTTAAGTCTAGTCAAAATAAGAAAACAATACATGAGAAATTAACTTTGATAATAAAATTAAATCAAAACAATAAAAAGGCTTGGCTCTAGTATCATCGAAGTAATACATAAAGTTCATAACACGCAACAAAAGACAGTTTTAGGAATACATACAACTCAAATGATGTTGAAATAATAATACTATTTTCTATAGTATATGATTCTTTGATCATTTGGCTTTTTGTAAAAGCCAAGTGGCTAAACATCTTCAAAATACGACATCTTTTTATTTTTTGTAGAGTGTTTATGTTGGTTATTATTATTGTGGATTTTCAACCCATATATATGAGACTATTTACTTCAATGGATTCCACATTCTTACTGGCTATCTTCTCCTTTCTCCTATCATGAAGAATTCAATGTTATACTTTTCATTTGCTCTTCTTTATACTTTTCTCTTATCAACACACGTCTTAACTCATGAAATACCAAATAATGGTGAGTCATCTTTTTTTTTTTTAAATTAGAGAGTGTTAGGTAAACAATGACTATTTTGAACAACATAAGCAACCACCAATTAAATAAAAATACATTACATATACCTCTAAATTACCCATCTAATCTTAATATTAAAATAACTATCCGTATACCTAGTAAAATGAACATCCGATATATCTATTGTTCATATTATTTAATATTTTTATTGTCTACCTATACTTTTCCTTTTTTATTTTTTTTCTTTAACTTTTGTAGTGAGTTTTAGAGTAATTATCTATAAATTAGTTTCAAATTTTAAAATATTCAGATAGTCTTCAACATTTATCTTCATTAGCCAATATAATCTCTCTCAAATTGATTAGAATAGTAAAATATAAAATAATTTTTGAATCATTTAAAAATTTTAAATTAATCTCTAAAAAACTTTAAAAATTTTGAACAGTCATTTTAATTAAACGAATTAAATTAAAAGGGAACTATTTTGTCTAGCATAAGTAAATTTTAAGGATTATTTTGTATATTTTAAAACCTAAAATACTAAAACGTCTAATATTAAAAATTTTAGAGACTAATTTAGATAATTACTTTTAATTTAATTTTCAATTTTAAAAGAATGATTGCAATTATAACTTACATTTTTTCTCTATTCACCAGAGGAGAGAATTCCAGCACAAAATAACAATGCATGGCCTTATGAGTTAGAAGGTTCAACAAGTGGCTATCATCTTCCCAGTTACTACTTTCAAGAAGCTAATCCTTCTTTGGTACCTAACGCTAAAAAGGGTCACTATACTACTCGTTTGGTTGGCTATACTCCCAGTGACTATCAACTTGACAAAACAATGATAGATATTAGTTTTCCGGGTGGTAGAATAAATTTTCCTTGGCCATTTTCAAGTTCTATGTTTGTGGCACCAAAAACTGATGAAGCAAGCCCTCTTTATACTGCTACTTCGACTAGTTACCATCGTGCCAATCAATATCCATCATACTTCGGAGATACTGGTGAGGATTTTTTTTCCCCTCTTTTAATGTCTATCTTCTCTTAGTACCTTAAATTTTTTACATAAGTGGTCTAATTTATTTCAAAATTGATGAGTAATGTTAGGAAATGAATTTTTTTCAGCCAATTTTAATCAATGTGTTTAAAATTATTTTGTTTCTCTTAAATTATATACTCTAAATCATAAATCTTTAATCTCAAATTTTAAATCTTAAAATTCTCAAAAAAAAAAAAAATTAAAGATAAAAAATTAACTCATGTTGGCTAACTAAAATTTGATTCCTTATATATATATATTTTTTTAATAATAAGAAGACTCTCTTATCATATATTAGCATAAATTTTAGCCAATTTTACAACGTTATAAAAGTCTATAACTTGTTTAAACTATTATTTGTGAAAATCATTTTAATTATATATTTTTCAAAACTAATGAAAAATTCATTATTATTATTAGAAAAGCCAATGTCTTATATTCTAGTCATATATTGACTTAATAAGTGGTTGATAATGGAATTTTAGGAAACGAAAAGCTACATATGTATTTTATTGCTTCTTAAAGCATCAAGCAAGTTCAAAACTTTTATTGTGTATTGTTATCGTAAGATTTTTTAACTTAAATCCTCTAATTATTGGAACAAATAAAATTGCTGAATCAGAGAATCCTAAAAGTAGAAGAATGACGAGAAATCGTAAATTATTTATGATGGAGCCTTCAGAAGTTAATGAAAAGTTTACTCATATTTTTCCAACAAAGACTTCCAACATGATACATGGCGGTAAAGGATATGGAGACATTGATGAGGCGACAACAACCTAATACCAACCTATCAATTATATACATATGTAACCAAATATATAATAATATCGATATCGGGTGTCTTACGACTTATTTATATATGAAGCTACTATTTGGTTATTATGCTATGCATTTCTTTCTTGTTATCTCTGATTTGGTCATTAACCTAAATCAATATTTGATGTTATGAAATAAATATGATTTTAGTATAAAATTATTTTCTTGTTCGATAATAATTTTAATTTAATCTTGAAATTTTAATTTTATTATCTCAGTCAAACATTAAAGCAATAACTGGATTTATCTAAAGAACAATTATATATATATGACAAATAAAATTATCATTTTATCCAATACTTAATCAACACTAAATTTTAAATATTAAATTTTAAATCTTAAATCTTAATAATATAAAATAAAGTGTTGGCCTAAAATATTAATTAATATTAATAAAAAATACAGTCATATTACACATCTATATAATTTTGTATCCAAGTTCATCCAAGTTGGTCCAACATAAAAAAAAAACCCAATACCATTAAATAAAACGTGAAATACACGCGTCTAACACACACGAAACTGCTCTTACCCAATGCTTCTTCTCTTCTTCTTCTTCTCACGCTCGTTTACGCACGGAGCATCTTCTTCTTCTTCGCCTTCTTCTTCGCATTCCTCCTCCTCCTCTTCCTCATTCTCCTCCTTTTTTTCGTATTCTTTCTTCCTCACGTGTTTTCTCCTTATCGTCATTCTTTTGTTGTTGTTGCTGCTGTATTTTTTTCCTCTTTCTCTCTTTCGTGAAGAGGCAGCAGAAGGTCAAGAGGAAGAGTTTTAAATTGTGCAGAACAGAAATGAACCGAATATGTTATTATGGTTAAACAATTGTATAGTACTAAATGAATGGAGTATTATCCATTTTATAAATTCAAATTAGGACATCTTTTTGCATAATAAACTGAACATGTACTCATGGCTAGTGAAACAATTGTATAATACTGAGCGAACGAAACATAATCCATTATATAAAATCAAATTCAAACAGCTTTCTGCACAATGAACCGAACACAGTACTCATGGTGAAACAATTGTATAGTACTGAGTGAACGAAACATAATCCATTATATAAAATCAAATTCAAACATCTCTACCTACAATTTACAGATTATCAATTCAATTCAATTCAATTCATTACACCTCCGTCCATTCATTTTAATTCAAATTAGCAATTGCATTCCATTCAATTCGATTCAACATTGAATAATCCAAACTTCATCAGTTTGATTCGTTTCAGAAGAATAATCCAAATTGCTCTCATTCAACTGATTTGAAGTTGTGTCATTCATTGTTTCGATTCAGATGTGCAGATCGAAGAAGAAAACGAAGAAGAATAGGAAGAAGATAAATGCAACGTAACCAGATCGAAAGAAGAAAGCGAGAAGATGAACGCGACCAGAGGAGAACGACGAAAGCATACCGATCAATAAGAAAGAACGCACGTGGAGCAAAGTTTTAGGTTACACCACGTTAAATGTAGCGCGTGTATGACAAACGAATAATGGGGGAGGGGAGCGCGTCTGACCAATATTGCTTGAATAACTTGGATATATTTTTTATATGGATGTAGAACATTATTGTAAGAGGAATGCTAGGGGGCCAGTAATTTTGGTGTTTTGTAACCATTATTTGGCCATCAATAATGTTTTTAATGGTGTGAGATTACATCTAATGGTGGGAGATCACTCACTTTTGTTTTGATGGTTAAGTGCTGGCCAAAAAATATAAAAGTTGCTGACCCCTAGACTTTTTCTTATTATAAAAAATATTGACCTCTTAACTATTTTTTTTATCTAAAATTTTTTTATGTAATTAAATAACATAACTTAGACACCCAACATCAACAACTATCAAACAAAGACAAATACAAATGATAATAGTGACAATATGTACATACGGAATTTTTTTTCTTAAAGAATGAAAAAAATTTATTATTTCCAAAAAGAAAATAACTCCCAATGTCCGGTTTACCACGCAATAAATAGGACCCCTTCGTCGTTTATCTTTGTCAAACTTCTTCAAATATTATTTTTACCCTATCTTTTTTATTTTTTCTAATTCATAATTTTATTATTGTTTAAATATTTAATTTAGATATTGTTATGCTATAATTATTTAAAAAGTTAGGTTAGATAATGTTACCTAAAAGTAGTTTTTAGTTATTATAGGAATAATTATTTAGATCAGATAATAATGTATAAAAATAAATATTTATATTAGATGAGTGCATGATTTTAATTTTGATTTTAATTTAAAGTGTATTTAAATTGTAGGTTACGAGGAAAATTAACTTATGTTTAAGATTAACAAGTGACCAATACGTAGAGGATAGAATAAATATTTTTTAATTATAATTTAAGTGGCATTACTTGACTATTTAGATTAGCTTAATGTGATTCAAATTTTATTTGAATTTTAGTTTAGATTTAGTACGTCATGATTATTTTATTTTTATATTTGAAGGGTTACATAGCATGTATCAATGGAGCACAATTTGCTAAGAGGCTATGAGGAGAATTTGTATAGACTAGATAAGATTGATTATATTGTTGGAAGATTTAGACAACTGATATAAAATTTAAATTATGTATTCATTGAATATAAAATTTATATTTTTGGGAGCTTGAATTCTATATAAGTTTGTGTTTTTTAGCCTACGTACTAAGATGTTAGATACTTGACGAAATAAACTGACACGGTCCAACAAGCTTCCTAGGTCATACCTCAGATGAACAGACTCTGAACATGTGAGATACGTGATTGAGTGAGACTATGATTAGACGTTGCCTGTTTTGATTGAAAGGTGGCAGCCAAAGTCAAACACGTTTTATTTGCCTATATGAGTTGACTATTACCTTGCAGGATGTGACTTATCAGTTAGAACTTCTAATTGATGGAGATCCTTCTTTAGTGGCTACATGAATAGCTGGGAGCTTTTCTATGAGGGACGGACCATGATGGAGTTATGCTAGCAGTTGATAAGAGCTGTAATAGGACCCATTGAGAAACAAGATCAGAACAAGTAGAGCGTCAATATATCGTGGTTTAGAGATACAATATGTCAGGATTTGGAAGAGGACATAACGGATGAGCGATGTATGCAGTACACCTGAGGGTATATCAGGCAGATCATAGTAGTATTTTGTATCTGGACATGTCTGACTGTCGAGTTCACAAGAGGTGGCTGCCACTATTGAAGGATCTAGATTGGGGTGGTCATCTATTTTGGAGTTTAATTGTGCTTGGCTTTTCGTACTAGGAGATGTGTCGAACCACAAACTAAATGCAACAAAATTTAGGTGGATGTAGAGGTTTGCTTCTCTCTTGGACATATTATCATATCATTGCGTTTTTACCCCAAGAATTTGAAGAGTGGAAATTTTCTTTTGTCCAGAGTTATTTCTGTATTTCTTTTCTTTGTTTTATTGCTCTCTAAAAAAAAAAAAAAAGAATGTGTAACTTTTAACAACTCATGAAATTGTAGGTGGGTGGGACACAAGCTATCTCGGGGCTCTAAGGATACTAGACTTTGAAGTTGGAGAGGAGTTCTCAACAACATTGAGACAAATGACAAAGTTAATCAATATATTTGTATATAAGTATAGACGTGTTCTTTTTTTTTTTTTGACCAATTGCCTTGTTATTGATTGAATTTACATCACAACTTTTATTTGCGTCTGTCACAACAGTATTTGCGATGTATTTTTAGTGGGTGCATTTAGTGTTGGTTAGTTTGATAGACCAACAGGATCACGTTGTAGGCCACATAACACATGATCTACCTGTTTATACTCTGAATCCTCCATAGTTCATCAACCAGAGGATGATGATTTGCCATAGGTGCAACCTCGAAGGGGGTGACGGGATAGGGTGCATCCTATGCCTGGCCAAGCTAGAGCAGCTTGTAGATGATGATATTAGGGAGTTGTGATTCACAAATGTCATGCTTGCAGATTATTTGGCCTTTGAGCCACAATGTCTGACACAGTCATCATATATCAGTTGGATCAGTGCGAATTATAAGTTCGTGAAGTAGTTTATCTCTTCGTCTTCCTCAATAGATATATCCATGGGTTCAACATTTACTTCATCACCATCAGATAAAGGATTAACTTGATTAGGATCATTCATTCGTTCTCCAACTATAAAACCCTCATGGCTTTCAAAATCTGCTTACACCATGTTATCTCGTAGTGCATTCGAATATGTATTAGACGCCTCAATGCTACTTTCGGGTGGCATGTTTAGATCAACCATCAACCTTCTAATATTTGTGCTAACTGTGTCACTTGATTGGGAGCAATATCCAACAAACATCGATAGGCATCATTATCACACACTTTCATCTTTTTCATATCCATTTTAAAAGAAATTCTATTGGAGCTTTAATAGCCATTCAAAAATGATATCTTAAGATAAATAATAAATATTTTGCTTTGAAGTTATTCAACAAATGCTTACTACAATGCCTCTGCCATGAATTTAAAAAGTACTCAAAAATTGCTTATGTCAATCTTTAGCATTAAATAGAAATAAATTAAAATATTAGTTAATAATGTTAATTGAAAATAATAAAAATAAAAATATATTACCTTTTGCCTATTACTCATTATTGTGTATGATCATCCCCTAAAGCATCGTACAAGCAATTCAATAAATAAAAATTCAAAAAATCTCTAATAGTGTATGTGAGAATTTGCATAAAGAGAATATGCACAAGGCAATATTCTCCGTATGGACCTTTCAAACAACATCCATCTAAGTTAAACGTGGTTTTCAACCATTTAAAATTTTTTATATACATGAAACTATATACATAAAGATCCTTTTAAAAAAATGAGTTTCCTCCTTCAATGTCGTTTAATCATAGTACTCCAATTTTATTATGCTCCCTCTTTTTTTGTAATAACAAATTAGAAAACTTAACTATCTTCTATAACATAAAGCATGAGAACCTTAACTATCTTCTAATAATTATTTTTTCTTCTACCTTATATAATTTTTTGGGATGGGGTTCAATTCCAAACTTGGTATTCAATTTATTAAATATGAGTTTATTGTTCATGATTGGATCAACATTCAAAGATTGTTTCACCTTTTACGCTATGCATGTAGAATTGCTATTTCTCTTTTCAAATTTTCTAATACAAGGATGCTTAGGCTCATAGCTCTTGATAAAAAAAAAAAAAGCAAAATCATTTGGAGAAAGAGAAATATAGACAATCTAAGAACAACTTTTAGAAACAAATTGATGACACGTCATCTTAAGTGATTTTTAAAGTTTTTTTTTCATATATTTTTTTAAGTTTTAATCAAACTTATTATGTTTTCTAATAGAATTTAATAAATAATCAAATAGTTAGAGTTGGAATAGCATTGTTGTGTTTTCAAGAATTTTTAAACTCAAAACAAGCAAGAATTAAAGCTTTTTTACAAGAAAAATACAAATACAATAAAAATGTGGCCTAAGGAACAAAATTGTGCCCAAAAAGAAGAACACTAGAGCCCAAAACACATAAGCCCGGGGTATAAGTTCTCAGCCCTGACCTCTTTATACTCAAATGATGATAACTTGAGCTTCAAAAGTCCAAATGAGGCAGTTTAAGTTGTGTTAGAAAGCTAACGTTCAGAGCTTCAAAATGTTATGCATGTGTCTATAGTGGACATTTAGTTTGAGTCGCGCATGACCATCATCTTTGGGATCTAAAAAATCAATGCCCCAAACTTCTTCAATCTCACGCCCGGCGGAAAACTTGCATGCCCGGCGGACCTCCTACAAGCCCGGCGGACATCCTACAAGCCCGGCGGACCCTTCCTTCTTCCTTTCTCCGCCAGGCGTTCCTCAAAGAACTCCACACCCACCCGGCATATATCCTCCCTTGGAAGGTGCATTTTTGGACTTTTTGCCCAAATTTCTTTAATACAAGTCCAACTTAAAGCTAATTACAGCTCTCAGGAAGCAAAAATTAAGGCCTAAGTTCAATTATCCACATTATTAGAAGTCTTAATCACATTCAAAATATTGAAGACTCTAGAATATTAATTATTAATTCTTTCTAGAAATATAAGAGATTTGGTTGTTAGGATTTGATTTGAATTATTATTTTCAATTTGAAATTAAAGTCAGTAAGTAGTTATCTTATTTTTCTCTTCGAAAGATAAGATTAGGATAGTTTTAAATTTGAATTCTATAATTAGAATATAAATAAGTAAACAAGGTTCACAAGAGAAGGCATCCAGGAGGAGGATCTTCGGATCCAAATCCTAGCATAGTCAGCTCCTCGGTAATCTTTTTTTATTGTTTTCTTTTCTTTTCCATGGGTGACTAATTCTTTGTCAAAGAGTTAGAAGCACTGTTTATATTTTCTATGGGTTATTAACCTACATTTATTTTATTTTTAAGTTTTGCATTGATCTATTTCATGATTGAGTTATTCATTCTTCATTTGGATTAGTAGTATTGAAAGGTTTGCTAATCTCTTTTGAATTCTTTTATTATAATTGAAAATTTTGATATTTGAATTAATGCTTGAAACTTTTTTGCATGACTCTTTGAATTCCACTAGGAATAGTGGTTCAATTAGTGTACGACACATGCATGATTTTCAATCACTCTAATTTTGAATAAGTGATATATAATTCAAATTAGAATAACATTTGAAAATTGTGTTTTTCTTATAAAGATTTAACTGGACATGAGTAGCTTGAGTATGTGACATGTAATTCCACGTAAGGACTACTTTTTACTACAAGAAATATTGTTAAAATTGACAAAAAATCGACTTACCGTAGCTTTTAAAAGTGTCGATTTTTTAAAAATATAATAAAATCAACGGCTTATTAAACCATCAATAAATTTTAAATAAAATTGATAACCTTTTCGTCGATAATATGAATTTGAGATTTATCCATATTCAACAAAAGTGACACCCTGACTGTTGATAATCTTATGTAAAATCGACGAGATGTCTGTCGATATTTGATTTATTAAAGTCGACAAATTAGTCATTGATTTAATTATTAAAGTATCAACAATATTGTCATTTATTTTTTATTTTCTTTTGTCTCTTCCAAAATAAAAAAGTGACAGCATTGTCGTCGATTTTAATAGCCATATTTTTAAATTATCTTTTTTATTTAAAAATAGTAGACAATTAATGCAAATAAAATTTTAAATATAAAAATAAAATTTATACTGAATATTAGATAATGAAACAAATAAATTTTTAATATAGAAATAAAATTTATACTAAATATTAGATAATTAACAATCCTTTAACATAAAGATTCAAGATAAGATAAATAACTAAATACAAAATATTTATCTAAATCCACTGATAATACAAAATATTCAAAACAAAATAAATAACTCTACTCGTACTCGTCTAAATAGTCCTCATCTAAGTCATCAAAATTATTAGAATCATCCTCCATTTGAGAAATCAATTCCTTCTTCACTAGGTAGGGGATACTCAGCCATCATCAACACTTAATACCTGAATTGTGGTTTCTATGCCAAAATTTGGCACTGCCATTCCCATGTTTCTCTCATTTGACATCAAACAGTCTTTGTCAGTACTTGAGCTATTATTATTTTGGCTATCAGGCCTATTTCGATTCTTTGAGGATCCTAGAAAACTCTAATAGACTTTTGAGGAGAATATGTTGTAAACAGACAAAAAGACTAATGATATTGATCAACATAAGATTGTAGATAAGAGTGTTTTAAAATCTCAGATGCCTGTGATACATATAAAATGAATTTATTGAGTTAACAATAATAATGAATCACATTAGTGTCAAAAATTTTCAAAAAAAAAAATAAAAGATAAAAAAATAACTCATGTTGGTGATGAGCGGATATTTTATACGCTTTTTGGGGATAATTTCATATAGTTTTAAGTATGTTTTAGTTAGTTTTTAGTCTATTTCTATTAGTTTTAGAAAAAATTCATATTTCTGGACTTTACTATGAGTTGTGTGTTTTTCTGTAATTTCAGGTATTTTTCTGGCTGAAATTGAAGGAGCTGAGCAAAAATCTGATTCAGGCTGAAAAAGGACTGCTGATGCTGTTGGATTCTGACCTCCCTGCACTCAAAGTGGATTTTCTGGAGCTACAGAACTCGAAATGGCGTGCTTCCAATTACGTTGGAAAGTAGACATCCAGGGCTTTCCAGAAATATATAATAGTCCATACTTTGCACAAGAATAGACGACGTAAACTGGCGTTCAACGCCAGTTCTCTGCCCAATTCTGGCGTCCAGCGCCAGAAAAGGATCAAAAGCTGGAGTTGAACGCCCAAACTGGCATAAAAACTGGCGTTCAACTCCACAAATGGCCTCTGCACGTGAATTGCTTAAGTCTCAGCTCCAGCACACACCAAGTGGGCCCCAGAAGTGGATCTCTGCATCATCCATCATAGTTTATCCAATTTTTGTAAACCTAGGCTACTAGTTTAGTATTTAAACAACTTTTAGAGACTTATTTTGCATCTCATGACATTTCAGATCTAAACTTTGTATTCTCTGACGGCATGAGTCTCTAAACCCCATTGTTGGGGGTGAGGAGCTCTGCTGTGTCTCGATGAATTAATGCAAGTATTTCTGTTTTCCATTCAAACACGCTTGTTCCTATCTAAGATGTTCATTCGCGCTTAACTGTGATGGAGGTGATGAGCTGTGACACTCATCACCTTCCTCAAATCATGAACGTGTGCCTGACAACCACCTCCGTTCTATATATGATTGAATGAGTATCTCTTAGATTCCTTAATCAGAATCTCCGTGGTATAAGCTAGAACTGATGGCAGCATTCATGAGAATCCGGAAAGTCTAAACCTTGTCTGTGGTATTCCGAGTAGGATTCAAGGATTGAATGACTGTGACGAGCTTCAAACTCTTGAAGGTTGGGCGTTAGTGACAGACGCAAAAGGATAGTAAATCCTATTCCAACCGGATCGAGAACCAACCGGTGATTAGCCGTGCTGTGACAGAGCGCGTGAGCGTAGTTTTCACTGGGAGGACGGAAGGTAGCCATTGACAACGGTGATCCACCAACACACAGCTTGCCATAGGAGGACGTGCGTGCGTGAATCAGAAGACAGAGGAAAGCAGAGATTCAGAAGATAAAGCATCTCCAAAACTCCAACATATTCTCCATTACTGCATAACAAGTAACCTTTAATTTATGCTCTCTCAGTTATTCACAATTCAACTGATAAACATAATTGACTTCCTGACTAAGATTTACAAGATAACCATAGATTGTTTCAAACCAACAATCTCCGTGGGATTCGACCCTTACTCACGTAAGGTATTATTTGGACGACCCAGTGCACTTGCTGGTTAGTGGTACGCGTTGTGAAAAGTGTGATTCACAATTTGTGCACCAAGTTTTTGGCGCCGTTGCCGGGGATTGTTCGTGTTTGGACAACTAACGGTTTATTTTGTTGCTTAGATTAGGAAAATTTTTTCTTTTTTTGGTTTAGAGTCTTTTATTATTTATCCCTTGTTAAAACACTTTAAATTTATAGCTCAGTTAATTAGAACGTGGTGTTTACGTTCATGATAATTGGCTATCATATTTTTTAAAACCTTTTTCAAAAATAATTTTTCTATTAAATCCTGTGCCAAACTTTAAGTTTGGTGTTTTCTTGTTGATTTCCCTTTGGTTTTCGAAAATTTTGGTTTGGTTTTCTTAAAATTTTAAGTTTGGTGTTCTTTCTTCATGTTCTTGTGTTCTTGTGAGTCTTCAAAGTGTTCTTGAGTTTTCCTTGTGTCTTGATCTTAAAATTTTTAAGTTTGGTGTTCCTTGGTGTTTTCCCTCCAAAATTTTCAAAAACAAGGAGCATTAGATCTAAAAATTTTAAATCTTGTACTATCTTATTGTTTTTCTCTCTCCTCACTAAATTCAAAAATATCTTTTCAAAATATCTCTTCTAACTTCCTAACTTCTTATCTTTTCAAAATTTGTTTCAACTAACCAACTAACTTTTTGTTTGTTTCTCAACTTTTTCAAAACTACCTAACTAACTCTCTCTCTCTCTAATTTTCGAAAATATCTTCCCTCTTTTTCAAAAATTTCTTTTTTAACTAATTAATTTTTATTTTTTTTTATAAAAAAAAAATTTAATTTCAAAATTCAAATTCTTTTTAGTTATTTTATTTTATTTAAGTATTTACTTCTTATAAAATAAAATAAATAAAAAGATAAATCAGTCCAAGTTATATCCATATATCCATCATGGACATAAGTGGAAATGAACAGTCCAGGAGGACTCTGGGGTCATATTCTAACCCCTCTACTGCTTCATATGGGAGTAGCATATGCATACCCTCCATTGGAGTTAGTAGCTTTGAGTTGAATCCTCAGCTCATTATCATGGTGCAGCAAAGTTGCCAGTATTCCGGTCTTCCACAGGAAGAACCTACAGAGTTTCTGGCACAATTTGTACAAATTGCTGACACAGTACATGATAAGGAAATAGATCAGGATGTCTACAGACTATTATTGTTTCCATTTGCTGTAAAAGATCAAGCTAAGAGGTGGTTAAATAACCAACCTAAGGCCAGCATAAGAACATGGAAACAGCTGACAGAAAAATTCCTGAATCAGTATTTTCCTCCAAAAAGGATGACACAGCTAAGGCTGGACATCCAAGACTTTAAACAAGGAGATAATGAATCTCTTTATGATGCCTGGGAGAGATACAGAGAGATGCTACGAAAATGCCCATCTGAAATGTTTTCAGAGTGGGTTCAGTTAGACATCTTCTACTATGGGCTTGCAGAAGGAGCTCAGATGTCTCTAGATTACTCAGCTGGTGGATCTATCCATATGAGAAAGACAATTGAAGAGGCTCAAGAGCTCATTGATACAGTTGCCAGGAATCAGCATCTGTATCTAAGCAGCAACCCTTCCATGAATGAAGAGGTTAAAACAGTAACTGCTGAATTCAGTACTGTAAAACAAGCTGCTGAATTCAATCAGTAATTGGATTTTCTAACAAAGCAGCTAGCTGAATTCAAGGACAGGCTACAGGAGACAAGGATAGCTAATATACATATAGACGAACAGTTTAAACAAACAAAGCAGCAGCTATCAAAGCAAATAGCAGAAGAATGCCAAGCAGTTCAATTAAGAAGTGGGAAAACATTAAATACCCCACCTCAAGGCATCAAAAATTCAAGAAATGAGCGACCCACCAAAGATTCACCTGAGGACAGTAAGAGCCCAGGGAAAAATAATTCTGGCACTAAAACGCCAGAAAATGGGTGGAAGGCTGGCGCTGAACGCCCAGACCATGCCCAAAACTGGCGTTCAGCGCCAGAAACAAGGCAGGATTGGCGTTCAACGCCAGAAATGGGCAAGAATCTGGCGTTGAACGCCCAAATGGGGCAGAATCCAGCGTTGAACGCCCAAAATTGGTACATTTCTGGCGTTCAGGCGCCAGGAACAGACAGTGAGCTGGCGTCTAACGTCACTCCAGCTTCTGACTCTGGCACTCAATTGCCAGTGAGGGATCAGACACACACAAGTGCTGATAACAACCCCTCTAAAAAGGCTTCTTTAACCACTAAGGTTGAGGAATATAAAGCCAAGATACCTTATCCTCAAAAACTCCGGAAAGAGGAGCAGGATAAGCAATTTGCTCGCTTTGCAGATTATCTAAGGACTCTTGAAATAAAGATTCCATTTGCAGAGGCACTTGAGCAAATACCTTCTTATGCCAAGTTCATGAAAGAGATCTTGAGTCATAAAAAGGAGTGGAGAGAAACAGAAAGAGTTCTCCTCACTGAAGAATGCAGTGCAGTCATTCTGAAAAGCTTTCCTGAAAAGCTTAAAGACCCTGGGAGTTTTCTGATACCATGCATATTAGAAGGTGATTGCACCAAGACAGCTTTATGCGATCTTGGGGCAAGCATCAACCTGATACCTGCATCTACTATCAGGAAGCTTGGCTTAACTGAAGAAGTTAAACCAACCCGGATATGTCTCCAACTTGCTGATGGTTCCACTAAATACCCATCAGGCGTGATTGAGGACATGATTGTCAGAGTTGGGCCATTCGCCTTTCCCACTGACTTTGTTGTGCTGGAAATGGAGGAGCACAAGAGTGCTACTCTCATCCTAGGAAGACCCTTCCTAGCAACTGGACGATCCCTCATTGACGTCCAACAGGGGGAAATAACCCTGAGAGTCAACGATGATGAGTTCAAGTTGAACGCTGTCAAAGCCATGCAGCATCCAGACACATCAACAGACTGCATGAAAGTTGATCTCATTGACTCTTTGGTAGAAGAGATCAACATGGCTGAGAGTCTCGAATCAGAGTTGGAAGACATCTTTAAAGATGTTCAGCCTGATTTGGAGGATTCAGGGGACATGAAAGAGCCTCTGAACTTTCTTTTGAAAGAGGAAAAACCCCCTAAACCCGAGCTCAAGCCACTACCACCATCATTGAAATATGCATTTCTGGGAGAAGGTGACACTTTTCCAGTGATCATAAGCTCTGCTTTAAATTCACAGGAAGAGGAAGCACTTATTCAAGTGCTAAGGACACACAAGACAGCTCTTGGGTGGTCCATAGGTGACCTTAAGGGCATAAGCCCAGCTAGATGCATGCACAAAATCCTATTGGAGGACAATGCCAAACTAGTGGTTCAACCACAGAGGCGGCTAAATCCAACCATGAAGGAAGTGGTGCAGAAAGAGGTCACCAAGTTACTAGAGGCTGAGATTATTTATCCTATTTCTGATAGCCCCTGGGTGAGCCCTGTTCAAGTCGTCCCAAAAAAGGGAGGCATGACAGTGATTCATAATGAAAAAAATGAACTGGTTCCCACAAGAACAGTTACAGGGTGGCGCATGTGTATTGACTACAGAAGGCTCAATACAGCCACCAGAAAGGATCATTTTCCTTTACCATTCATAGACCAGATGCTAGAGAGACTAGCAGGTCATGATTATTACTGTTTTTTGGATGGCTATTCAGGCTATAACCAGATTGCAGTGGATCCCCAGGATCAAGAGAAAACAGCATTCACATGCCCATCTGGAGTGTTTGCTTATAGAAGGATGCCATTTGGGCTATGTAATGCGCCTGCAACTTTCCAGAGATGCATGCTCTCTATTTTCTCTGACATGGTGGAAAATTTTCTGGAAGTCTTCATGGATGACTTCTCAGTATATGGAGACTCATTCAGCTCCTGTCTTGATCACCTGAAACTTGTTCTGAAAAGATGCCAAGAAACCAACCTAGTTTTAAACTGGGAAAAGTGTCACTTCATGGTGACTGAAGGAATCGTTCTTGGGCATAAAATCTCAAACAAGGGAATAGAGGTGAATCAAGCAAAAATAGAGATAATTGAAAAATTACCACCACCTGCCAATGTTAAGGCAATCAGAAGCTTTCTGGGGCATGCAGGATTCTATAGGAGGTTTATAAAGGATTTTTCAAAAATCGCAAAACCTCTAAGCAATCTGCTAGCTGCTGACATGCCATTTGTGTTTGACACAGCATGCCTGCAGGCGTTTGAAACGCTGAAAGCTAAGCTGGTCACAGCACCAGTTATTTCTACACCAGACTGGACATTGCCATTTGAGTTAATGTGTGATGCCAGTGATCATGCCATTGGTGCAGTATTGGGACAGAGGCATGACAAGCTTCTGCATGTCATTTATTATGCCAGTCGCGTTCTAAATGATGCCCAGAAAAATTACACAACCACAGAAAAAGAACTACTTGCAGTGGTTTACGCCATTGACAAGTTCAGATCATACTTAGTAGGATCAAAAGTGATTGTGTATACTGACCATGCTGCTCTTAAATATCTACTCACAAAGCAGGATTCAAAACCCAGGCTCATCAGATGGGTATTGCTTCTGCAAGAGTTTGATATAGAAATAAGAGACAGAAAAGGGACAGAGAACCAAGTGGCTGATCATCTGTCCCGGATAGAGCCAGTGGAAGGGACGTCCCTCCCCTTTCTTGAGATCTCTGAGACGTTCCCTGATGAGCATCTATTTGCCATCCAGGAAGCACCATGGTTTGCCGATATTGCAAACTATAAAGCTGCACGGTTCATACCCAAGGAGTACAATAGAATACAAAAGAAGAAATTAGTCACTGATGCAAAGTACTACTTGTGGGATGAACCCTATCTCTTTAAGAGATGTGCAGACGGAATTATCCGTAGGTGTGTCCCCAGAGAGGAAGCACAGAGGATCCTATGGCATTGCCACGGATCTCAATATGGAGGCCATTTTGGAGGTGAGCGAACAGCCACCAAGGTCCTCCAATGTGGCTTCTATTGGCCCACACTCTATAAAGATTCCCGAGAGTTTGTACGTAATTGTGACAGTTGCCAAAGAGCTGGTAATCTGCCTCATGGTTACGCCATGCCTCAACAAGGAATCTTGGAAATTGAGTTGTTTGACGTATGGGGAATTGACTTCATGGGACCTTTTCCACCATCATATTCAAACACTTATATTCTGGTGGCAGTTGACTATGTATCAAAATGGGTTGAGGCTATTGCCACACCCACCAATGATACTAAAACAGTGCTGAAGTTCCTCCAGAAACATATCTTTAGCAGGTTTGGTATCCCTAGAGTGTTAATCAGTGATGGGGGCACTCACTTCTGCAATAAACAGCTTTACTCTGCCATGGTTCGGTATGGAATTTGCCACAAAGTGGCCACACCATATCATCCACAAACCAATGGGCAAGCTGAAGTCTCTAACAGAGAATTAAAGAGAATCCTGGAACGGACAGTAAATACCCGTAGAAAGGATTGGGCAAGGAGCTTGGATGATGCTCTGTGGGCTTACAGAACAGCATTCAAGACCCCTATAGGGACCTCTCCATACCAACTCGTGTATGGTAAGGCATGCCACTTGCCCGTGGAACTGGAACATAAGGCCTACTGGGCAACCAGATTCCTAAACTTTGATGCCAAATTAGCAGGAGAAAAACGATTGCTCCAGCTAAATGAGCTAGAGGAATTCAGATCCACAGCTTTCGAAAATGCCAAGCTTTATAAAGAAAAATAAAAAAAATGGCATGACAGAAAGCTGTCATCTAGAATCTTTGAACCAGGACAGAAGGTCCTGTTGTTTAACTCTAGACTCAGGCTATTCCCCGGGAAACTGAAATCCCGGTGGAGGGGACCATACGTGATTACAAGTGTGTCACCATATGGTTATGTGGAGCTTCAAGATATTGATTCTGATAAGAAGTTCATTGTCAATGGACAGATAATCAAGCATTATCTTGAAGGCAACATTGAGCAAGAATGCTCAAGGCTGAAGCTAGATTAAAAGCTCAGCAAGGTCCAGCTAAAGACAATAAAGAAGCGCTTGCTGGGAGGCAACCCAGCCATGGGGCATCAATCCTCTAAGCATTTTTGCCCTATTTTTATTTTTATTTGTTTATATAAAGTTCACTGACACTAAGGTACAGAATCATTTGTATAAGTTTACAGGGTTACAGAAGGAATCGGCACACAAAACAGAGTAAAAGAGCTCAATGGCAAGAAAACACCAGTAAAGGGGCATTTTGGGCGTTCAGCGCCCAAAATGGGCATCCACTGGGCGCTGAACGCCAGTAATGGTAGCATCTGGGCGTTCAACGCCAGAAATGGCCACCCACTGGGCGTTGAACGCCAGTAATGGCAGCAACTGGGCGCTGAACGCCCAGGAGATCAGCATTTGGGCGCTGAACGCCCAAAACAAGCAGTGTTTGGGCGTTCAAACGCCAGGAAGACAGGGAGGAGCCAAATCCATTTGTCCCACACGTATTTCCATTTTAATTTCAAATTTTATGCTTCAATGCATGATTTTTACATGAACATGTCAAGAACCCTGGTTTCTAAAATCCCTAATTTCTAAAAATCCATCTTTCCAAATTCAATCCAACTCTTTTCAAAATCTTTTCTGAAAACAAATCTATCTTTTTCACTCAAAAATCTTTTCAACTAATCCATATCTTTTTCAAATATCCATATTATCTTTTTCAAAATTCAGAGTTATCTTTTTCAAAAATCTATCATATCTTTTCAAAATTAAACTCTATCTTCTATCTTATCTTTTTCAACTCAATCTTTTTATCTTATCTCTTCCATTTTTTTCGAAAAGCCACCCCCCACCCCTTTAAAATTGGGTTCGGCCTCCCCCCTCCTCCATCAACAAGTGCACCTCGATCTCCTTCTATCCCTCTCCTTTCTTTTCTTTTGGCTTGAGGACAAGCAAACCTCTAAGTTTGGTGTGTTTTTCCGAGATCACTAAGATCATGGCTCCCAAAGGGAAACAATCCACTCCAAGAGGCAAGAAAGAGAGCGTTCCAAAACCACTTTGGAATCAAGGGAAGTTCTTATCTAAAGAACATTCAGACCATTATCTTAAAGTAATGGGTCTGAGATCAGTGATCCCGGAAGTTAGATTCGATCTGAAAGAAGACGAATATCCGGAGATCCAGGAGCAAATTCGAATCAGGAACTGGGAAGTCCTAGCTAATCCTGAAACGAAAATAGGAAGGAACATGGTCCAGGAGTTCTATGCTAATATGTGGCAGACTGACAAGCAAAGACTATCTGGAACTGCCTGCTACGAATTTCGGACCATGGTCAAGGGAAAGATTGTTCATACCACCCCTGACAAGATCAGAGAGATATTAAAGCTACCTCAGCTAAAGGATGATCCAGACTCCTTCAACAGGAGGATGATGAGAGCAGACATTGGCCTGGATAAGATTCTAGAGGACATATGTATCCCTGGAGCCAGGTGGGCCACCAACACAAAGGGCGTCCCAAATCAACTCAAGAGGGAGGATCTCAAACCAGTTGCCAGAGGATGGCTGGACTTCATTGGGCGTTCTCTGTTGCCCACTAGCAACCATTCTGAAGTCACAGTTAAAAGAGCAGTGATGATTCATTGCATCATGATGGGAAAGGAAGTGGAGGTTCATCAGCTAATTTCAACTGAGCTCTATAAGATTGCTAACAAAAATTCAAAAGAGGCCAGGTTGGCTTATCCAAGCGTGATTTCTCTGCTCTGCAAGGACGCTGGAGTCAAGATGGGAATAACTGAATATATCCTAATTGAAAAGTCAATCACCAAAGCATCAATGGAGAGACAACAAGCACAGGATGATCTTATCAAGAAGAGAGCACAGGAATTCCTCCCAGAGATTCCTCAAGCGGAATATTGGGAATATCTTGAGACGTCTGTCACCAAGATACAGGAAGCTATGGAGCAAATAATAAAACAACAGAAGGAACACAGTCAAATGCTGACCCATATGTTTAAAGAACAAGAGGAGCAGGGACGTGACTTAAGGGAACTAAAGCGCCAAAAGTCTTCTGTAATACCAAGCATCCCAAGGATCAGAGGAACCCCCATACCCCCAGAATAAAGGTTGTTAATTTCCAATTTCTGCCTTAACTCTGTGACAGTGTCCTTATAAAAAAGTTTACCTTAGAAGTCATATAATAGTAATTAGTATCTATTTGATTTTATCTCCAATTAAGCTATAGTTTATTTTTCTCATCATCATTAAACATGAATAAAATAGTAGATATTTTGAATAAGAAGCAATAAAATTTCGAGTTTAATAAAAGAAATTCTAATTGGTTAAATGTGGTGGCAATGCTTTCTGTCTTCTAAATGAATGCTTGAACAGTGCATATGTCTTTTGAATTTGTTGTTTAAGACTGTTAAATATGTTGGCTCTTGAAAGAATGATGAACATGAGACATGTTATTGATAATCTGAAAATCATAAAAATGATTCTTGAAGCAAGAAAAAGCAGCAAAGAACAAAGCTTGCAGAAAAAAAAAAAAAAGCAAGCAGAAAAAGCCAAAAGCTCTTAAAACCAAAAGGCAAGGGCAAATAAAAAGGATCCCAAGGCTTTGAGCATCAGTGGATAGGAGGGCCTAAAGGACTAAAATCCTGGTCTAAGCGGCTAAACCAAGCTGTCCCTAACCATGTGCTTGTGGCGTGCAGGTGTCAAGTGAAAACTTGAGACTGAGCGGTTAAAGTCAAGGTCCAAAGCAAAAGGAAGAGTGTGCTTAAGAACTCTGGACACCGCTAATTGGGGACTTTAGCAAAGCTGAGTCACAATCTGAAAAGGTTCACCCAGTTATGTGTCTGTGGCATTTATGTATCCGGTAGTAATATTGGAAAACAAAGTGCTTAGGGCCACGGCCAAGACTCATAAAGAAGCTGTGTTCAAGAATCATCACACTGAACTAAGAGAATCAATAACACTATCTGAATTCTGAGTTCCTATAGATGCCAATCACTCTGAGCTTCAATGGATAAAGTGAGATGCCAAAACTGTTCAGAAGCAAAAAGCTACTAGTCCCGCTCATCTAATTAGGATCTGAGCTTCAATCAAAAACTCTGAGATATTATTGCTTCTCAACCTATTAGTCTTCTATTTTATTTGTCTAGTTGCTTGAGGACAAGCAACAGTTTAAGTTTGGTGTTGTGATGAGCGGATATTTTATACGCTTTTTGGGGATAATTTCATATAGTTTTAAGTATGTTTTAGTTAGTTTTTAGTCTATTTCTATTAGTTTTTAGGAAAAATTCATATTTCTGGACTTTACTATGAGTTGTGTGTTTTTCTGTAATTTCAGGTATTTTTCTGGCTGAAATTGAAGGAGCTGAGCAAAAATCTGATTCAGGCTGAAAAAGGACTGCTGATGCTGTTGGATTCTGACCTCCCTGCACTCAAAGTGGATTTTCTGGAGCTACAGAACTCGAAATGGCGTGCTTCCAATTGCGTTGGAAAGTAGACATCCAGGGCTTTCCAGAAATATATAATAGTCTATACTTTGCACAAGAATAGACGATGTAAACTGGCGTTCAACGCCAGTCCTCTGCCCAATTCTGGCGTCCAGCGCCAGAAAAGGATCAAAAGCTGGAGTTGAACGCCCAAACTGGCATAAAAACTGGCGTTCAACTCCACAAATGGCCTCTGCACGTGAATTGCTTAAGTCTCAGCTCCAGCACACACCAAGTGGGCCCCAAAAGTGGATCTCTGCATCATCCATCATAGTTTATCCAATTTTTGTAAACCTAGGCTACTAGTTTAGTATTTAAACAACTTTTAGAGACTTATTTTGCATCTCATGACATTTCAGATCTAAACTTTGTATTCTCTGACGGCATGAGTCTCTAAACCCCATTGTTGGGGGTGAGGAGCTCTGCTGTGTCTCGATGAATTAATGCAAGTATTTCTGTTTTCCATTCAAATACGCTTGTTCCTATCTAAGATGTTCATTCGCGCTTAACTGTGATGGAGGTGATGAGCTGTGACACTCATCACCTTCCTCAAATCATGAACGTGTGCCTGACAACCACCTCCGTTCTATATACGATTGAATGAGTATCTCTTAGATTCCTTAATCAGAATCTCCGTGGTATAAGCTAGAACTGATGGCAGCATTCATGAGAATCCGGAAAGTCTAAACCTTGTCTGTGGTATTCCGAGTAGGATTCAAGGATTGAATGACTGTGACGAGCTTCAAACTCTTGAAGGCTGGGCGTTAGTGACAGACGCAAAAGGATAGTAAATCCTATTCCAACCGGATCGAGAACCAACCGGTGATTAGCCGTGCTGTGACAGAGCGCGTGAGCGTAGTTTTCACTGGGAGGACGGAAGGTAGCCATTGACAACGGTGATCCACCAACACACAGCTTGCCATAGGAGGACGTGCGTGCGTGAATCAGAAGACAGAGGAAAGCAGAGATTCAGAAGATAAAGCATCTCCAAAACTCCAACATATTCTCCATTACTGCATAACAAGTAACCTTTAATTTATGCTCTCTCAGTTATTCACAATTCAACTGATAAACATAATTGACTTCCTGACTAAGATTTACAAGATAACCATAGATTGCTTCAAACCAACAATCTCTGTGGGATTCGACCCTTACTCACGTAAGGTATTATTTGGACGACCCAGTGCACTTGCTGGTTAGTGGTACGCGTTGTGAAAAGTGTGATTCACAATTCGTGCACCAGTTGGCTAACTAAAATTTGATTCCTTATATATATATATATACTCTCTTATCATATATTAGCATACATTTTAGCCAATTTTACAACGTTATAAAAGTCTATAACTTGTTTAAACTATTATTTGTGAAAATCATTTTAATTATATATTTTTCAAAACTAGTGAAAAATTCATTATTATTAGAAATGCCAACGTCTTATATTCTAGTCATATATTGACTTAATAAGTGGTTGATAATGGAATTTTAGGGAACGAAAAGCTACATATGTGTTTTATTACTTCTTAAAGCATCAAGCAAGTTCAAAATTTTTATTGTGTATTGTTATCGTAAGATTTTTTAACTTAAATCCTCTAATTATTGTAACAAATAAAATTGCTGAATCAGAGAATCCTAAAAGTAGAAGAATGATGAGAAATCGTAAATTATTTATGATGGAACCTTCAGAAGTTAATGAAAAGTTTACTCATATTTTTCCAACAAAGAATTCCAACATGATAGATGGCGGTAAAGGATATGGAGACATTGATGAGGCGACAACAACCTAATACCAACCTATCAATCATATACATATGTAACCAAATATATAATAATATCGATATGGGGTGTCTTACGACTTATTTATATATGAAGCTACTATCTGGTTATTATGCTATGCATTTCTTTCTTGTTATCTCTGATTTGGTCATTAACCTAAATCAATATTTGATGTTATGAAATAAGTATGATTTTAATATAAAATTATTTGCTTGTTCGATAATAATTTTAATTTAATCTTGAAATTTTAATTTTATTATCTCAGTCAAACATTAAAGCAATAACTGGATTTATAATGATGGAATTATCTAAAGAACAATTATATATATATATATATATATATATATATATATGACAAATAAAATTATCATTTTATCCAATACTTAGTCAACACTAAATTTTAAATATTAATTTTTAAATCCTAAATCTTAATAATATAAAATAAAGTTTGGCAAGTTGGTCAGCTGAGCAAGAGAATCCCTAAAACCCCTCCTAACACTCTTTCAAGTAACACCGAACCTAAGAGATGAATGTAAGGCCATCACTGTAGAAGCTGAGGCCGAATCTGAAGGGGATACTCTGGCGTTGAATGTCAGTAAGAAAGTCTTTATTGGGCATTCAACGCCAGTAAGAAAGTCCTTACTGGGCATTCAACGCCCAAAAGAGAATCATTCATGGGGTTGAACTCCAGTAAAGAAGTTCTTACTGGGCGTTCAACGCCCAAAGAGGAACCAACACTGGCGTTGAACGCCAGTAAGAAAGACCTTACTGGGCATTTAACACCCAAAGAACCACCATCACTGACGTTGAACGCCAGTAAGGAGGTCCTTACTGGGCGTTCAACGCCCAAAGAGGCACAACAACTGGCATTGAACGCCAGTAAAGGGATACAAGCTGGGCGTTCAACGACCAAAGAGACATAAGTCCTGGTGTTGAACTCCACAATAAGAGTAGTTAGCGACCCTAAGCCCACTGAGAACTTCCCTATTGAAGAACTGATAGAACCCAAGGTTCATGAGGATCCCATTGAAGTTTCCTTGAATGCTCGGTTGAAGATCATAGAATCTGAAGAGTACTCTTCCTCTTATGAGGAAGAGGAAACTAGGGAGGAGCATGTTGCTCGGTACCTAGGAATTCTGATGAAACTTAATGCCAAGTTATTTGGAACAGGGACTTTGGAGGAAGAACCTCTAGTGCTAACCAAGGAACTCAATGCCTTGGTTCAGTAGAAGTTACCTCAGAAGACGCCGGATCCCGGACGCTTCTTAATTTCTTGCACCATAGGTACCATCACCTTTGATAAGGTTCTATGTGACCCAGATTTAATCATAAACCTCATGCCTATCTCTGTAATGGAGAGGCTGGGAATCTTTGAGGTATAAGCTGCAAGAATCTCGCTAGAGATGGCAGACAAGTCCATGAAAAAAAGCTTATGGACTGGTAGAGGATGTCTTGGTGAAGATGACGTGGCGGAAATTGGCGAGTCAAGAATTGTTATAAGATATGCGTTGCAAGTATAGTTCTCAACCAACCAGAATTACGCTTATCAATTTAGAAGGTTGTCACAAGAATTAAAATTAAAACACTGGGAGTATGAATTCCAGGTCGTCTCCCAACGAGTTGCAGAAAGGTGTGCTATTTTATTAATCAAATGTTTTCAAAATGGTTTGAGTTGAATAAATAGGAAATTAAATTAGAGAAATTAAACAATTTATATAAAAGCCTTGACTGGGAGTAGATTAGTTGGAAGCCCTATTCTTGTTGCAGTACTCTCAAGATTAATTGATAATTGAAGGTTGTTCTGTTTAGTTATCCCTTACTAGGTAAGGGAAAGTCAAACAAGTTGGAATGATATTTCTATTCACAAGTTCCAATCCGCTCGATTGAAAAGGATTAGTGTCAGTGACTAGAGAGCACTCCAACAATAAACCCAATTACAATTTTTCTTTTAAGCATCCCAACTCAATGGTTCCTTTCAATCAACTCCCCATCAAGTTAGGGAACTACTCGCTCATTGTGAATGTAGAACTCATAACATAGGAAAGGGAATTAAAGAAAGACATGATAAATAAAACTCAAAGGAATCAATTAAAAATAAAAGTAATTCTTGTATTAATAAATTCTAAAATAATCCAATAGTAAAATTGAGTAAATTAAAGGACATGGAAGAGTAAAGCCAGGTAAAGAAAATGAACTAGAATGACGAAGTCTTGATGAGGTAATAACTCTTCTCAATATCCCAATGCAAAGAGTAATAGAAAATAAAAATCCTAAGAACTATGAATGTGTAGAGAGAAAACCTAGAGGAGGAGTAAAACTAGATCTAAAAACTAAAATTTGTGTAGAATGAATGTTGTCGTTGGTTTCTGCATGTTCTCTGGCTCTAGTCTGCTTTTTCGGGCCGAAAACTGGGTCAAAACAGGGCCCAAAATCGCCCCCAGCGAATTCTGCAGATTATGCAGATCGCGCACGTCACGCGATCGCGTCATTCATGCGGACGCGTCATTCGGCGTTTCGCTTTGCCACGCGGGCGCGTCGTCCACGCCTCCGCGTCACTTGTGCTATTCCAATTCGCGCGATCGCGTGAGCCATGCGGCCGCGTCACTGCGATTTCCTCTCTTTCGCGCGGTCGCGTGAGCCATGCGGCCGCGTCACTTCTCGCTGGTCATCTCCTTAATTTCTTGTGTTCCTTCCATTTTTGCAAGCTCCCTTTCCAATCTCCAACTCATTCATGCCCTATAAAGCCTGAAACATTTAACACACAGATCACGGCATCGAATGGAATAAAGGAGAATTAAAATACATAATTAAAAGTCTCTTAGGAAGCAAGTTTTTAATCATGTAATAATTTTAGGAAGGAAATATAAATGCATGCTAATCATATGAATAAGTGGGTAAAGATCATGATAAAACCACACAATTAAACACATTATAAACCATAAAATAGTGGTTTATCAACCTCCCCACACTTAAACATTAGCATGTCCTCATGCTTAGTTGAAGGAGATAAAATAAATGAGTAGGAACATGTAAAACTCATGCAATGCAATGCAACTTATATATGTAAATGCAACTATATGATTCTCGTCCACTTGATCAATAGCTAATAAGTTCCTCAAAACAATTACAAATCAAATTCCACTAATTCAATTCTTATACAGTAAGAACAGATAAAAATGCAAGAAGGTAGCTCATGAAAGCAGGGAACATAGAATTTTAAGCATTGAACCCTCACTGATGATGTATGTACGCTCTAATCTCTCTAGTGTATAGGGCAATCACTCTATCCTTCTCTAATCATGCTCTCTAATTTTTGTTCTTCTCCTAATCAATCAACAACGTTTAATATACCAATGCAAATATCATGAGGTCTTTTCAAGGTTGTAATGGGGCCAAGGTAATGGTAAGGATACATATATGGCTAAGTGAGCTTATAAACCGAATCTTTAATTAACCCAAGCTTTAACATAACCTATATATATTCTATATAACGTTAGAATTCATACCTAGCTACCCAGAATTTCCCTTTCACATTCCATACTCATGTATCAACTTTTTATCTTAATTTTATCATACATGTATTGATCTTTGAATTCTTAACTTAACATTGGGGTAATTTTGTCCCCTTATTTATTTATTGAATTTTTTTAACATAAACATAAAAATAAACATAGCTTATCAATACACATAGATTTTTAATTCTTATAGTTTCATATGAGTAGGTATCCAAATTCCCATTATATTATCATGACACATTCCCTTATTATCTTTTCACTACAACAAATTCAGGCTGAGGCAACCCTTTAAAAACGTTGCCTATAATAAGAAAAAGTGTTGCCTTTGATCAAAGGCAACGCTTTCCGACAAAACGCAACGCTTTTTAGGGGGTTGGCTATACGGCCGTTACCTTTGGTCTAAGGCAACGTTTTTGTGTATCAAAGGGAACCCTTTTTATGGCAACTTTCAAAAAACGTTGCCTTTTCTACAAAAAAAGCAACTCTACGAAAGGGTTGCCTTAGAGCACCCAAACACAACGCTTTAGATAAAACTTTATAGCAACACTTATTACGAGTTGTATTTTCTAATACATAAAGCAACACTTGTCCAGATTTTTTTTTAGTTGCCTTTTCATATACCTAAAGCAACACTTGTATAAGTTTTTTCTGGTTGTTTTTTCATATACCTAAAGCAACACTTGTCCAAATTTTGTTAAGTTGCCATTTTCATAGACCTAAAACAACACTTATCTAAGTTTATTTGCAATTGTCTTTTTCTAATACCTAAAGCAACACCTCATTGAGTTTTTCTTAGGTTCTCTTTTTTTATATCAAAAACAATATATTTTTCATCTTTGTTATATTTATATGACATTTAAAGAATATATAGCACACACTAGAAAGGTCTTCCAAGTGTCAATAGGGAGAATAAGCTAATAATATATATTTCATATATATAAAAAGGTCTTCCAATTGTCAATTAACATACTTGTTAAGTTATCAAGTCAACTAAATAATAAACATAAGCAAACAAAATACATGTTTTTCTCATGATGAAATTGAACAAAAAAAGAAACTAGTTTTTCCATTTGAAACCAAAAAGACTTTGTGCTTCACCATTGTGCCAAGAGTCGTCTTTATCTCTTCAGAAAACTTCATCCAATCCTATATAGGAAGACAAAAAATAGGAAAAGAGAAGGTTAGATGACTGAAATTGAAACACAATCCTCCCATACATGTAAAACCCGAATGAGAATGTAGATAAGCAATTGAGTATTTACAAATGGAACAGAAGCTATTATGTGGAGTAACAAAATCAAAATGATCTCACACTATCCTGCTGATGCATATAAGCCTACTTTCTACAATATTAGAAATGGGACAAAAGCATGAATAAATCAATAAATATAATATGCGGCTAGCACAATGCATGAATTTCATTTATAAAAAAATTGAGAGAAAAAAGGGGCTGAACAAAGCACCTGCAACTGGAGTGCCTCTGATCTGGAACCAATGTGCTTCCTGGAAGGACGAGCACTACCAAAATCCATGAGTATGGCAAGAGGCAGTTGTCCTTTTCTATGTGTTATAAGAACATTACCAGGTTTGACATCATTATGAGCATATGGAGTATCTAAACCATGCATATGCTTGAGTCCTGAACAAAGCTGTTGAGTTGATTTGTCAGGGCTAAAAGGATTTCAGAAGAAATCAAACTTTTGTAAGGTTAGAGTACTAAAGAACTCTAGAATATAAAGTGTATATTGAATCAAACTAATATTTTTATTTTTTATATTTTAAAAAAGAAAGGTTGCTTCTTAGATTCTAAACGTAAAAGTAGCATAAAAGTAGTATAGGCCAGAGATGTCCATATTTATCTTTCAATTTGATTCTTAACAGAGAAAATAACCTATTCCAAAGAATTACTAGGTAAATACATATACAAAATTCATGATAATCAGAAAAGGATACAATAGATGCCAAACAAGTAACATATGTTTTTATCCAAAAAAAATAAAAAGTATCATGTGCTGAAAATCTTGAATTGCAATTATGATGCTTGAGATACCTGATCTCTGGTTATAATAAGCCAATTACATGACAGAAGAAAGTTCTTTTAGTTGTTGAAAGATTTGAAGAACATCGGAGGTAGGAAAGGATTCCTTCCTGGCTTGCATTGTCTTGGTATTATCTAGCAGTGTTCCATCCAAATGAAGTGGAAATAACAAGTATGTCTCGTGGTTCCAAGATTTTTGTGGAGTAGGCTGCCAACAAAAGGGCCATGTTCAACATAAATATAAAAGCACAACAACTGTAACAAAGGAAGGAACAATTAAGTTGCAATTCACACATCATTTTCATTCCCATGTAGTGAGATATCAGTTATCAACTTAGAACAATTAAGAAACTACACTAGCAATGCCACATCATACCACACAATTTATACATAATTCCAACCAAGTTTGGAAAACAGATCTTGTAGCAGCAATAGATAGAGGTCCTTGTAAAATAGCACCATTAGTAGTGATATTATGTTTTCAAAGACATAATACCATAAGCAAGAAGCAATTCTTATCGAAATAATCCAATTTTAAAAGGTTGAATAATAGACTAGAATCAACTTTGCCATGATATACAGGATCTCACTTGGTACATATCACTATCCCATTATATTGACAAGCTTTGAGAGTCTCATTTTAATCCCTTCGCAATCACATATCTCAAAAAAAATTTTGTTGAGCATCCACAAGAAAAATCAGATACCCATCCTTTTTCCATTCAAACTGCACATAGGAAAGATGAATTACTTTCAGTTTAAACCGGTTAAAATAAAACACCAAATTCTGACTGTTGAATGCTTTTTTTGTCAAGGCATAGTTCAGGTGCCCGTAGAAGGCATTGGATTCTACAGCCTTCATACATAGTATCTGAAAACTGCTGAATTCCAAACCCAGCAGATAGCATGTTTAAAACTTCAGGACATAAATCCAATTACATAACCAAAGCTAAAGAACAAATATGGAGGTTGAATAAACAGACCATTTTCTTGTTTTGATAAATTTATGTTTTTGATATGATTCAGAGAGGAGCGGGTGTTGATTGGTGCTGTAACTACTTACCTTGACAGAAATAATTGCATGATCAAGAAGCGGGAGCAGATTTCGGTGGTTGAACAGTGATTAAACACGGATCTCCTCCCTGACCAACTCCAGCTGCTCATTGCTCTTGATGAGGACCTATTTTTCATAGCATATGTTCCATCCTCTACATAAAAACACATCAGCAATGTATCAATTTCACTCCGCTGAATCAAATTATGTGTGCCACCTATTCAGAATCTTCTAAAAAGACAAGTATTACAACAATGAAAGCAAAAACCTTAGAAATGATGGTTTTATATTCAGAGGCATTAAGCAATGAAAGAAATCATGTCGAACGTATGCTTATCAAAAATGACGCAAAATCATAATCAAAATGCAAAATAAAAAAGAAAACCCTAAGAAGCAACAATCAGAACCATAAAAAATTCAAAAAAATTGAAATAAAACCCCCAAAATCAGAACTATCAAAGAACCCCAAAAATTCAGATTCAATGCATTCAGAAATTCCATTCCCATAGTAAAATTTAGAATCAATGCATTCAGAAATTCTATTTTCATACTAAAATTCAGAACATTCTCATTCTTCATTCAGAATCAATGCATTCAGAAATTTCATTCCATAGTAAAATTCAGAAGCTTCTTACCAATATGCAGAGGTGGAGGAGGGGGGTTACAGCTGCATGTAGTGTTGTCAGAGCTTTGCGAAGAGGAGGAGGCAAGACAGGGAAAGAAGAGGAAGAAGGAGAATAAGAGGGGTTTCTTGAAGATGACCACGTACGTGGAGCCGAGACAGGAGGAGGAGGAGCCTGGAGCAGCGTGTGTGGAGAAGATGACCGCGCCGATGCCCATGGAGGAGAGCACCGCCGACGCCCGTGGAGGAGAGCAACGCGCCGACGCCCGTGGAAGGGAGCACCGCACCGTCGCCGTTTGGGGTGGACGGCACCGCGATCGGGACCTGCTGTCGTACGTGGAGGAGAGCCGCGATCGTGGAAGGTGTGTCGCCGTTGGGGTTGGTTTCAAATGTTAGGGATTAGGGTAGTGATGAACTGAAGCAAGTGATGAACTGAAGCAAACATATCTTTTCTTTTTTTTTTTTAAGTTATTTAATTGAAAAATAATTGGTGGGAATATGATAGAAAATTTTTCTCTAAAATTTTTAACTATAAATTATTTTAGGCAACTTTTTATAAATGTTATTTATTTAATTTTTTTGATAACCCTTATAAAAGGTTATATTTTTATTTAAAAATGTTGTCTTAAATAAATTATATTGTAACATTTTTTAAGTGTTGTTTTAGATGTCAAAGATAATATTTTTTATGGGTTGCCAAAAATTTTGTTATCTTTGCCTTACTCAAAGGCAACTCATAAAAAATGTTGTCTTTTTCTATCTAAGGCAACTTTTGTTAAATGTTACTTCGAATAAGGGTTACCTTAGGCCAAAAATGTTGTAGTGTTTGTTCCCACAATTTTCCATACTTAATTAGCACACACAATTCTATCTTAAGCTAACCAAAGATTCAGTTTGGGATATATAATTGTTTTTCTGCTTAAGGCTAGTAATGTGGTAAAATATGGAACATATGGGATTTAAAGGCTCAAAGTGGCTAACAAAGGTAATTGAAAGGGTAGGCTTAAATTGGATAAGTGAGTTTAAATAAATAATGGCCTCAATCATATGCAAGCGTACAAATATAATAAACATTGGACATATAGGATGAAACAAAATATAGATTACAATCATAGAGAAATAAACACACGAGAATAAAATAATTATGGTTAAATAATGTAACCATGCATAAAGGCTCAAATCTCACAGGTTGTGTGTTCTTTAGCTTAAAAATCATGTTCCAAATACAACTTCAAGCAAATTTAACATAAAAATTTTAATTAAAATTAGTGAAATTTTGTTCCAAAGATAGAGTCTTAGAAGAAACTTATTGTCTTTTCAATCAAGTAGAACATGCATACAACTAACCTATTACTATACAATTTATCCTATTCTACAAAAGAAAAACTAACTAAATATCCTAATTTATTGGTGTTTAGGGAAGAGAAATTATCTCCGGAAGTTAGGTACTGACCGACCTCCCCACACTTAAGGCTTTGCACCGTCCTCGGTGCCATCTGTCAGAAACAAAGGTGGGTTGGTAGTAGTATCTCCACAGTCTGGGCCATCATGGCTTCCTGTGCTGGTAAAGGAATTGGAATCCGGGGTGTCTGAGTCCTTGAATTTTCCCATAATCAGCTCCTTGAGGTATGTGAATCGTCGCTTGTTACGACGTTCTCTCATCTTAGCTTTGTGTTCCTGCCGATCCAACCTTTCGAGTATCTGATGGAGCAGTTGGTTTGTTGTAGGTGCTTGTGGTGTTGAAGAAGGAATATCTTCAACCGGTTCAGTAGGATGGCTTGTGGCGGCTGGTGGAGGTCTGATGTATTTCCCGTTAGGGATATACTGATCATCCCGTGGGAGCATGGCTTTGGTGTCCCCAGCTCTGTAGGAGACTCCGGCTGCTGAGACAAGATCTGAGACCAAGGCGGGAAAAGGTAAGTTGCCCGTAATTTGTACGTGTCCCATGGCATTCCGGATGTGTCTCGGTAGATTCAGAGGTTGGTCTATAAGGATGCACCATAGTAGGACGGCCATGTCCGCAGTGAAGGAAGACTCGTGAGTGCTCGAAAAGACATAATGGGACATGAACTGTGCCCATACGCGAGCCTCCAAGGTAAGTGTTGAAGCCGATATTCCCTTAGGGCGGGTACGATGGTATCCGTAGATCCAACGGCTGCCAGGTAGTGCGATAACTCTGAGAACAGCGTTCCAGCCAAATTGGTACATCTGGCGCTTGAGTGCGGCTTCTTGAAAGGCTTCCAATCCTTCTAGAATAGGGGGAAGACCTAGAGCTTTTTGAATGGCCTCTTCTGTAATGGGGACTTGCTTTTGACGGACAAAGACAGACTACAGGGTTGGTAGGTGGAAGTTGGAGTAGAACTCGATTACCCAAGAAAGATTGACCTGCCTCGGCTGTCTCTGTAGGAAACCCCATTGTCTTTGTGCAATTTGTGGCTCAACAAAGGTAGCAATATGGTTTGGGAGGAGAAGAAGGTATTCGTTGTTGTAAATCCTTTTTGCCAGGATGGGGAACATCTGCTCACAGTAGCGATTGAGAAATCGCGTAGTGTCCTTTGCTGGGAAGGCTTTTTCTTTATCATCAACCTTTATAATCCTCTTAGTTCTTTTTGTTGAGGGTTTAACCGCAGTTGAAGAGGGCTCTGCCACTAATGCTCTTTTTGTTCCTCTTCTTGCTGGTGGTTTGGGAGTAGCTTTCTCTTTTCCTTTCTTGGTGGCCATCCTGAAAGGGAGAAAAGAGGAAGTATGTCAAAATGTCAAGGGGTAAAGCAAGGAATATGATGGTATGAGTGGCAATCAATGCACATTAAAGATGAATGAAGTGAACACATGGTCATGACTACATGTGAAAAGTTCATCAAAAGGGAAAAAGCAAGTGCATGTTTGGGTAATTAGATGCAAGATGTTTATTGGCATGCTGGTAAAGGCATGAGTAGCATAGATCAAGCATCACTCGTAACAAACCATCACGTTTGTATTGACAATTATATTCAACGAATAAAATATGAAAGGGGTTTTGTGAAAAACAAGCATTTAATAGTAGAACAGAATAATGTAGAAAAATGCATAAGGCCATTTTGGCTTTTTCACAAACACATAGCATGCATGGTAAAGAAGGTATAGAAAGTATTAAAGTGAACATGCAAGAAACCCTTTAGAAAGGTAGATAATTGCCAAACAATTTTACAACAATTCACAAGCATATAATGAGAAATAATGACTCAAATAAAATTCCAACACCAAGTAAAAAGGAAAAAAGAAAGAAAAAGGAAATATGGATAATGAAAGTAAAAAGAAAAGAAAAGAAGATAACATATAAAAATAAGAAGAATAATAGAAAAGTAAGGGGGGAAGAAGAAAATAAAACCTTGTTAATGGGAGTGAGAGAGAGAGAGAGAGAGAGTAGAAAGTGAGAAAGAAGGAAGAAAGAAGGGATAAAGAAGAAATAAGGAGGGAAAAGAGAAAATAGGATTTAGGGAAAAGAAAGATAAGATAATTGGCAAACCAGGGAAGCTGTGCGGCGCAAGCGACACGGCCATGTGAGGCACGCGATCGCACGACTTGCGCTTATACTAATTGATGCGGTCGCGTCGGTCACGCGGTCGCGTGACCCGTTTCATGCTACTGGCGCGAGGGTAGCCTCGCACTTGCACAACTCTCTGTTCGAAATGTTATTTTTGCCAAATCTGGGGTGACGCGATCGCGTGGGGCAGGCGATCGCGTGAGTGGCCATTAGAAGGAAATGACGCGGTCGCGTCGGTCACGCAGCCGCGTGGGAAGATTTGTGCCATCAGCACCAATCTAGCACCACTCTAGCACAACTTTTGGTCGTACACCCTTTTTACGTCGAGTTCCAGGGCATGCGGCCGCGTGAGTGACGCGGTCGCGTGGGAGGCCAATGTTCCCATTTGACGCGGACGCGTCGGCGACTGGTGCACGAAATTGTGATCTTAGGCAATGGCGCCAAAAACTCTGTACGCACGTCTTAATAAATCGTTTTTCATTCACAACTTCGATACAACTAACCAGCAAGTGCACTGGGTCGTCCAAGTAATAAACCTTACGTGAGTAAGAGTCGATCCCACGAAGATTGTTGGTATGAAGCAAGCTATGGTCATCTTGTAGATCTCAGTCAGGCGGATATCAAATGGTTATGGAGTTTTCGAAAATAATAATAAATAAACAGAGAATAAAGATAGAAATACTTATGTATATCATTGGTGAGAATTTCAGATATGCTTTCGTCCCTCTGAACTTCTGCTTTCCTGCTGTCTTCATCCAATCAATCCTACTCTTTTCCATGGCTGGCTTTATGTAAGGACATCACCATTGTCAATGGCTACTTTTCATCCTCTCTGTGAAAATGGTCTGATGCGCTGTCACTGCATGGCTAATCATCTGGAGGCATCACCGTGGTCAATGGTTGCATCCTATCCTCTTGTGAAAATGGTCCAAATGCTCTGTCACGGCATGGCTAATCATCTGAGGTTCTCGATCATACTGGAATAGGATTCACCCTCCTTTTGCGTCTGTCACTACGCCCAGCACTCGCGAGTTTGAAGTTCGTCACAGTCATTCAATCCCAGAATCCTACTCGGAATACCACAGACAAGGTTTAGACTTTCCGGATTCTCATGAATGCCGCCATCAATCTAGCTTACACCACGAAGATTCTGATTAAGAGATCCAAGAGATAATCATCCAATCTAAGGTGGAACGGAAGTGGTTGTCAGGCACGCGTTCGTGGGGGAATGATGATGATTGTCACGTTCATCACATTCATGTTGAAGTGCGAATGAATATCTTAGAAGCGGAATAAGTTGAATTGAATAGAAAAACAGTAGTACTTTGCATTCATTCATGAGGAACAGCAGAGCTCCACACCTTAATCTATGGAGTGTAGAAACTCTACCGTTAAAAATACATAAGTGAAAGGTTCAGGCATGGCCGAATGGCCAGCCACCATGATCTAAGAACCAGACGTCCCAAGATGAACTAAAAATCATAAGATGTCTAATATAATAGTAAAAAGTCCTATTTATACTAAACTAGTTACTAGGGTTTACAGAGATAAGTAATTGATGCATAAATTCACTTCCGGGGCCCACTTGGTGTGTGCTTGGGCTGAGCTTGAATGTTACACGTGCAGAGGCTCTTTCTGGAGTTGAACGCCAGGTTGTAACGTGTTTCTGGCGTTCAACTCTGGTTCGTGACGTGTTTCTGGCGTTTAACTCCAGACTACAGCGTAGAACTGGCGTTCAACGCCCTTTGGCATCGTCTAAACTCGGCCAAAGTATGGACTATTATATATTTCTGAAAAGCCCTGGATGTTCTCTTTCCAACGCAATTGGAAGCGCGCCATTTTGAGTTCTGTAGCTCCAGAAAATCTACTTTGAGTGCAGGGATGTCAGAATCCAACAGCATCAGCAGTCCTTCTTCAACCTCTGAATCTGATTTTTGCTCAAGTCCCTCAATTTCAGCCAGAAAATACCTGAAATCACAAAAAAACACACAAACTCATAGTAAAGTCCAGAAATGTGAATTTAACATAAAATCTAATAAAAACATCCCTAAAAGTAACTAGATTCTACTAAAAACATACTAAAAATAATGCCAAAAAGCGTATAAATTATCCGCTCATCACAACACCAAACTTAAATTGTTGCTTGTCCCCAAGCAACTGAAAATCAAATAGGATAAAAAGAAGAGAATATACTATAAATTTCAAACTATCAATGAAACATAGCTCCAATCAGATGAGCGGGACTTGTAGCTTTTTGCCTCTTGAATAGTTTTGGCATCTCACTTTATCCATTGAGGTTCAGAATGATTGGCATCTATAGGAACTCAGTGTTCAGATAGTGTTATTGATTCTCCTAGTTCAGTATGTTGATTCTTGAACACAGCTACTTTATGAGTCTTGGCCGTGGCCCTAAGCACTTTGTTTTCCAGTATTACCACTGGATACATAAATGCCACAGACACATAACTGGGTGAACCTTTTTAGATTGTGACTCAGCTTTGCTAAAGTCCCCAATTAGAGGTGTCCAGGGTTCTTAAGCACACTCTTCTTTTGCTTTGGACCTTGACTTTAATCGCTCAGTCTCAAGTTTTCACTTGACACCTTCATGCCACAAGCACATGGTTAGGGACAGCTTGGTTTAGCCGCTTAGGCAAGGATTTTATTCCTTTAGGCCCTCCTATCCACTGATGCTCAAAGCCTTGGGATCCTTTTTATTTACCCTTGCCTTTTGGTTTTAAGGGTTATTGACTTTTTGCTCTTGCCTTTTGGTTTTAAGAGCTTTTGGCTTTTTCTGCTTGCTTTTTCTTTTTCTTTCTATTTTTTTCGCCATTTTTTTTTCTATTTTTTTCTGCAAGCTTTTGTATTCACTACTTTTTCTTGCTTCAAGAATCATTTTTATGATTTTTCAGATTATCAAATAACATGTCTCTTTGTCATCATTCTTTCAAGAGCCAACATATTTAACATTCTTAAACAACTTCAAAAGACATATGCACTGTTCAAGCATTCATTCAGAAAACAAGAAGCATTGTCACCACATCAATATAATTAAACTAAGTTCAAGGATAAATTCGAAACTCATGTACTTCTTGTTCTTTTAAATTAAAACATTTTTCATTTCAGAGAGGTGATGGATTCATAGGACATTCATAACTTTAAGACAAATTTACTAAATACTAATGATCATGTAATAAGACACAAACATGGATAAGCACTTAACATAAAGAAAATGAAAAACAGAGAATGTAAGAACAAGGAATGAATCTACCTTAGTGATGGTGGCGTTTTCTCCTTGAGGAACCAATGATGTCCTTGAGCTCTTCTATGTCTCTTCCTTGTCTTTGTTGCTCCTCCCTCATTGCTTTTTGATCTTCTCTAATTTCATGAAGGATGATGGAGTGCTCTTGATGTTCCACCCTTAATTGTCCCATGTTGGAACTTAATTCTCCTAGGGAGGTGTTGATTTGATCCCAATAGTTTTGTAGAGGAAAATGCATTTGAGGCATCTTTGGGATCTCATGGTGATGAGCTTCATGCATCTCTTGAGCTCCATGAATGGGCTCTCTTGTTTGCTCCATCCTTTTCTTAGTGATAGGCTTCTCTTCCTCAATGGGAATGTCTCCTTCTATGTCAATCCCAGCCGAATTGCATAGATGGCAAATGAGGTGAGGAAAAGCAAACCTTGCCATAGTGGAGGACTTGTCAGCCACCTTGTAGAGTTCTTGAGGTATAATCTCATGAACCTCCACCTCTTCTCCAATCATGATGCTATGGATGATGATGGCCCGGTCTATAGTAACTTCAGACCGGTTGCTAGTGGGAATGATTGAGCGTTGAATGAACTCCAACCATCCTCTAGCTACAGGCTTAAGGTCCAGTCTTCTCAGTTGAACCAGTTTGCCTTTTGAGTCAATCTTCCATTGAGCTCCTTCCACACATATGTCCATGAGGACTTGGTCCAACCTTTGATCAAAGTTGGCTCTCCTTGTGTAGGGGCGTGCGTTCTCTTCCATCATTGGCAAGTTGAACGCCAACCTTACATTTTCTGGACTAAAATCTAAGTAATTCCCCCGAACCATGGTGAGATAATTCTTTGAGTTTGGGTTCTTAATTTGATCATGATTCCTTGTGATCCATGCATTAGCATAGAACTCTTGAACCATTAGAGTTCCGACTTGTTGGATGGGGTTTGTTAGAACTTCCCAACCTCTTCTATGGATCTCATGTCGGATCTCCGAATACTCATTTCTCTTGAGTTTGAAAGGGACCTCGGGGATCACTTTCTTCTTGGCCACAACATCATAGAAGTGGTCTTGATGAGCTTTGGAGATGAATCTTTCCATCTCCCATGACTCGGAGGTGGAAGCTTTTATCTTCCCTTTCCCTTTTCTAGAGAATTCTCCGGTCTTGGGTGCCATCAATGGTAATGGAAAAACAAAAAGCTTATGCTTTTACCACACCAAAGTTAGAATTTTGCTCGCCCTCGAGCAAGAAAAGAAAGAATAGATGAAGAAGAAGAAGAAAATATAGAGGAGAGGAGGGAGAGGTGTATTCGGCCAAGAAGAGAAGAGAGGGTTGTGTGGTGTGAAAATGAGGAAGAATGGAGGGCTATATATAGGGAAGGGAGGGGGTAAGGTTCGGCTATAAAGGTGGGTTTTGGGTGGGAAATTGATTTTGAATTTTGAAGTTAGGTGGAGTTTATGAGGTAGGTTTATGGGGAAGAGTGGATGATGTGAGTGGTGAAGTGGTGATAGGGAAGAGAGATTGAGGTGATTGGTGAAGAGTTTTGGGGAAGAGTGTTTATTGGGAAGAGAGGATGAACATTGAGAAGAGGGAAGAGAGTGAGTGGAGGTAGGTGGGGATCCTGTGGGGTCCACAGATGCTGAGTTGATCCTGTGGGGTCCACAAATCCTGAGGTGTCAAGGATTTGCATCCCTGCACCCATTAGGCCTGTAAAATGCCTTTGCATGCAATTCTGGCGTTTAAACGCCGAATTGATGCTTGTTCTGGGCGTTCAACGCCCAGATGCAGCATATTTCTGGCGTTGAACGCCAGCTAGATGCTTGTTTTTGGCGTTCAGCGCCAGCTCTTCTTCACTGCGCATTTCTGGCGGCTGGACGCCAGGATGCTGCTTGTTTCTGGCGTTCAACGCCAGATCCATGCTCTGTTCTGGCGTTGAACGCCAGCCAGATGCTCCTTACTGGCGTTTAAACGCCAGTAAGATCCTCCTCCAGGGTGTGATTTTTCTTCTGCTATTTTTGATTCCGTTTTCAATTTTATATTTATTTTGTGACTCCACATGATCATGAACCTAATAAAACATGAAATAACAATAAAAATAAAATTAGATAAATAAAAATTGGGTTGCCTCCCAACAAGCGCTTCTTTAATGTCAATAGCTTGACAGTCGGCTCTCATGGAGCCTCACAGATGTTCAGAGCATTGTTGAGGCTTCCCAACACCAAACTTAGAGTTTGGATATGGGAGTTTAACACCAAACTTAGAGTTTGGTTGTGGCCTCCTAACACCAAACTTAGAGTTTGACTGTGGGGGCTCTGGTTGACTCTGTTTTGAGAGAAGCTTATTGTGCCTCTTTTCCATGTTTATAGAAGGATGACCTTGAGTTTTAAACACAAGGGAGTCCTCATTCAATTGAAGGACTAGTTCGCCTCTGTCAACATCAATCACAGCTCTTGCTGTGGCTAGAAAGGGTCTTCCAAGGATGATGGATTCATCCTCATCCTTCCTAGTATCTAGGACTATGAAATCAGCAGGGATGTAAAGGCCTTCAACCTTTACTAACACGTCCTCTACTTGTCCATAAGCCTGTTTTCTTGAATTGTCTGCCATCTCTAATGAGATTTTAGCAGCTTCCACCCAAAGATTCCCAATTTCTCTATTACAGAGAGGGGCATGAGGTTTATCCCTGAACCAAGGTCACACAGAGCCTTTTCAAAGATCATGGTGCCTATGGTACAAGGTATTAGGAACTTTCCAGGATCCTGTTTCTTCTGAGGCAATGTCAGTTGATCCAGATCACTTAGTTCATTGGTGAACAAGGGAGGTTCATCTTCCCAAGTCTCAATACCAAATAATTTGGCATTCAGCTTCATGATTGCACGAAGGTACTTGGTAACTTGCTCCTTAGTAACATCCTCATTCTCTTCAGAAGAGGAATACTCATCAGAGCTCATGAATGGCATAAGGAGGTTTAATGGAATCTCTATGGTCTCTAATTGAGCCTCAGATTCCTTTGGTTCCTCAAAGGGAAACTCCTTATTGATCACTGGACGTCCCAGGAGGTCTTCCTCCTTGGGATTCACGTCCTCCCCTTCTTCCTTGGATTCGGCCAAGATGGTTATATCAATGGCCTTGCACTCTCCTTTTGGATTTTCTTCTGTATTACTTGGGAGAGTACTAGGAGGGATTTCAGTGATCTTTTTACTCAGCTGGCCCACTTGTGCTTCCAAATTTCTAATGGAGGACCTTGTTTCATTCATGAAACTCACAGTAGCCTTAGATAGATCAGAGACTAAGTTTGCTAAATTAGAGGTATTTTGTTCAGAGTTCTCTGTCTGTTGCTGAGTGGATGATGGAAAAGGTTTACTATTGTTAAACCTATTTCTTCCACCATTATTAAAGCCTTGTTGAGGCTTTTGATCCTTCCATTAGAGATTTGGATGATTTCTCCATGAGGGGTTATAGGTGTTTCCATAAGGTTCACCCATATAATTCACCTCTGCTATTGCAGGGTTTTCAGGATCATAAGCTTCTTCTTCAGAAGATGCCTCTTGAGTACTGTTGGATGCAGCTTGCATTCCATTCAGACTCTGAGAAATCATATTGACTTGCTGAGTCAATATTTTATTCTGAGCCAATATGGCATTCAGAGTATCAATTTCAAGAACTCCCTTCTTCTGAGGCGTCCCATTACTCACAGGATTCCTCTCAGAAGTGTACATGAACTGGTTGTTAGCAACCATGTCAATGAGTTCTTGAGATTCTGCAGGCGTTTTCTTTAGGTGAATGGATCCACCTGCAGAAGTATCCAATGACATCTTAGCTAATTCAGACAGACCATCATAGAATATATCCAGGATGGTCCATTCTGAAAGCATGTCAGAAGGACACTTTTTGGTCAGTTGCTTGTATCTCTCCCAAGCTTCATAGAGGGATTCACCTTCTTTTTGTCTGAAGGTTTGAACATCCACTCTAAGCTTACTAAGCTTTTGAGGAGGAAAGAACTTGGCTAAGAAAGCTGTGACCAGCTTATCCCAAGAGTTCAGGCTATCTTTGGGTTGAGAGTCCAACCACACTCTAGCTCTATCTCTTACAGTAAAAGGGAAAAGCATGAGCCTGTAGACTTCAGGATCTACTCCATTAGTCTTAACAGTATCACAGATCTGCAAAAATTCAGTTAAGAACTGAAAAGGATCTTCAGATGGAAGTCCATGAAACTTGCAGTTCTGCTGCATCAGAGAAACTAATTGAGGTTTCAGCTCAAAGTTGTTTGCTCCAATGGTAGGGATGGAGATGCTTCTTCCATGCAAATTGGAATTAGGTGTAGTAAAGTCACCAAGCATTCTCCTTGTATTATTATTATTTTCGGTTGCCATCTCCTCTTCCTGATCGAAAATTTCTGAAAGGTGCTTGCTGGATTGTTGTAATTTAGCTTCTCTTAGTTTCCTCTTCAGAGTCCTTTCAGGTTCTGGATCTGCTTCAACAAGAATGTTCTTGTCCTTGCTCCTGCTCATATGAAAAAGAGGGAACAGAAAAATAATAATAATAGGGATCTTTTTTACCCAGGTATAAAGGTTCCCTTGTGTGAGTAGAAGAAGAAAAGAATGTAATGTAAAGAAGGGAAGAAAAAAACTCGAACACAGAGAGGGAGGTAGTGTTCGAATTTTTGGATGGGAGAGAAGTGTTAGTAGATGAATAAATAAATAGAAGGAGATGAGAGAGAAAGAGGAATTTCGAAAATTATTTTTGAAAAATGGTTAGTGATTTTTGAAAATTAAAATTAAAATTTGAAACAATAAGTTAATTAAAAAGAATTTTTGAAAAAGAGGGAAGATATTTTCGAAAAAGTTAGTTAGTTAGTTGAAACAAATTTGAAAATCAATTTTGAAAAGATAAGAAGATAAGAAGTTAGAAAAGATATTTTAAAATCAAATTTTTGAAAAAGATATGATTTTGAAAAAGATAAGATAAAAAGATATTTTTGAAAAGATATGATTGAAATTAGTTTTGAAAAGGATTTGATTTTTAAAATCACAATTAATGACTTGATTCACAAGAAATCACAAGATATGATTCTAGAACTTAAAGTTTGAATCTTTCTTAACAAGCAAGTAACAAGCTTGAAATTTTTGAATCAAAACATTAATTGATGATGTTATTTTCGAAAATTATGTGATAAAGATAAGAAAAAGATTTTTGAAAAATATTTTTAAAATTTTCGAAAATAACTAAGAAAAATGAAAAAGATTTGATTTTTGAAAAAGATTTTGAAAAAGATAAGATTTTTTTAAATTGAAAATTTGATTTGACTCATAAGAAACAACTAAGTTTTAAAAAGTTTTGAAAAAGTCAACTCAAATTTTCAAAATTTATGAGTGAAAAAAGGGAAAGATATTTTTTTGATTTTTGAATTTTTAATGATGAGAGAGAAAAACATGAAAAAGACTCAATGCATGAAAATTTTGGATCAAAACAATGAATGCATGCAAGAATGCTATGAATGTCAAGATGAACACCAAGAACACTTTGAAGATCAAGATGAACACCAAGAACTTATTTTTGAAAAATTTTTTTATGCAAAGAAAACATGCAAGACACCAAACTTAGAAATCTTTAATGCTTAGACACTAAGAATTCAAGAATGCATATGAAAAACACCATACAACACAAAACAATATAATATGAAGATCAATCAAGAAGGTTTATCAAGAACAACTTGAAGATCATGAAAAACACTATGAATGCATGAATTTTCGAAAAATGCAGAGAATTTTTAGAAAAAATGCAATTGACACCAAACTTGAAATTGACTCAAGACTCAAACAAGAAACACAAAATATTTTTTATTTTTTTATGATTTTGTAATTTTTTTGTATTTTTATTTTATATTTTTCGAAAATTAGTGTGAAAAAGAAAATAAGGATTCCAAAATTTTTAATATGAATTCTAGGAATCTTGCACTCTTATTCTAAAGCTCCAATCTGAGGGTTAGACATGGCTTAATAGCCAGTCAAGCTTTAGGATACAAATCAGGCATGTAACAGCTGATATTCAAATTAACTTGCCTCTATGCTGATGGTTGGAAGCCCCTATCCAAAAGAATTAGACATGAATTTACAGTCAGCCAGGCTTCAACATACTTCATGAAACACTAGAATTCATTCTTAAAAAATTTTAGAATGATTTTCGAAAACAGATGAGAAATTTTTTTGAAAGATTTTTTTTTTGAAAAATTTTTGAAAATAAAACAAAAAGAAAATTACCTAATCTGAGCAACAAGATGAACCGTCAGTTGTCCAAACTCGAACAATCCCCGGCAACGGCGCCAAAAACTTGGTGCACGAAATTGTGATCTCAGGCAACGGCGCCAAAAACTCTGTACGCACGTCTTAATAAATCGTTTTTCATTCACAACTTCGATACAACTAACCAGCAAGTGCACTGGGTCGTCCAAGTAATAAACCTTACGTGAGTAAGGGTCGATCCCACGGAGATTGTTGGTATGAATCAAGCTATGGTCATCTTGTAGATCTCAGTCAGGCGGATATCAAATGGTTATGGAGTTTTTGAAAATAATAATAAATAAACAGAGAATAAAGATAGAAATACTTATGTATATCATTGGTGAGAATTTCAGATAAAGGTATAGAGATGCTTTCGTCCCTCTGAACTTCTGCTTTCCTGCTGTCTTCATCCAATCAATCCTACTCCTTTCCATGGCTGGCTTTATGTAAGGACATTACCATTGTTAATGGCTACTTTTCATCCTCTCTGTGAAAATGGTCTGATGCGCTGTCACTGCATGGCTAATCATCTGGAGGCATCACCGTGGTCAATGGCTGCATCCTATCCTCTTGTGAAAATGGTCCAAATGCTCTGTCACGGCACGGCTAATCATCTGAGGTTCTCGATCATACTGGAATAGGATTCACCCTCCTTTTGCGTCTGTAACTACGCCCAGCACTCGCGAGTTTGAAGTTCGTCACAGTCATTCAATCCCAGAATCCTACTCGGAATACCACAGACAAGGTTTAGACTTTCCGGATTCTCATGAATGCCGCCATCAATCTAGCTTACACCACGAAGATTCTGATTAAGAGATCCAAGAGATAATCATCCAATCTAAGATGGAACGGAAGTGGTTGTCAGGCACGCGTTCGTGGGGGAATGATGATGATTGTCACATTCATCACATTCATGTTGAAGTGCGAATGAATATCTTAGAAGCGGAATAAGTTAAATTGAATAGAAAAACAGTAGTACTTTGCATTAATTCATGAGGAACAGTAGAGCTCCACACCTTAATCTATGGAGTGTAGAAACTCTACCGTTAAAAATACATAAGTGAAAAGTTCAGACATGGCCGAATGGCCAGCCCCCATGATCTAAGAACCAGACGTCCCAAGATGAACTAAAAATCATAAGATGTCTAATACAATAGTAAAAAGCCCTATTTATACTAAACTAGTTACTAGGGTTTACAGAGATAAGTAATTGATGCATAAATCCACTTTCGGGGCCCACTTGGTGTGTGCCTGGGCTGAGCTTGAATGTTACACATGCAGAGGCTCTTTCTGGAGTTGAACGCCAGGTTGTAACGTGTTTCTGGCGTTCAACTCTGGTTCGTGACGTGTTTCTGGCGTTTAACTCCAGACTGCAGCGTAGAACTGGCGTTCAATGCCCTTTTGTGTCATCTAAACTCGGCCAAAGTATAGACTATTATATATTGCTAGAAAGCCCTAGATGTCTACTTTACAACGCAATTTGAAGCGCGCCATTTTGAGTTCTGTAGCTCCAGAAAATCCACTTTGAGTGTAGGGAGGTCAGAATCCAACAGCATCAGCAGTCCTTCTTCAACCTCTGAATCTGATTTTTGCTCAAGTCCCTCAATTTCAGCCAGAAAATACCTGAAATCATAGAAAAACACACAAACTCATAGTAAAGTCCAGAAATTTGAATTTAACATAAAAACTAATAAAAACATCTCTAAAAGTAACTTGATTCTATTAAAAACATACTAAAAACAATGCGAAAAAGCGTATAAATTATCCGCTCATCAGTGACGCAATCGCGTGGGGCGATTTGTGCCACTGGCACGCCTCCAGCCACGCTCTTGCATGACTCTCTGTTCGTTTTATTATTTCCTCCCATCTTCTGCGACGCGGACGCGTCAATGAGGCGATCGCGTCGCGTGAATTTTTTTTTTTTAAAAAAAAAATAAAAGTATGTAAATGCAGATGCACGAAATGTATTAATAAAGAGAAGAGTTATTGAATAGAGAAAACTAAGAGTAAAGAAAAGAACGATCATACCATGGTGGGTTGTCTCCCACCTAGCACTTTGCTTTAACGTCCGTAAGTTGGACGCTCCACTAGCTCAGGCTTCGGCTATGTGGGGATCTTCCAAGAGGAAGATCTCGAGCTCCTTGTTTTTCTTCAGCTTCTCGCCATGGTACAGCTTCAACCGATGGCCATTAACTTTGGTAAGTTCAGAGCTTGAAGGATGGCTTAGGTGATAAACTCCGTATGGTTCAGCCTTCTCTACTCTGTATGGACCTTCCCATCTTGATCTCAACTTGCCTGGCATGAGCCTTAGTCGAGACTTGTAAAGGAGGACTAAGTCCCCAGGTTGGAACTCTTTTCTCTTGATGTGCTGATCATGTACAGCCTTCATCTTCTCCTTGTATAGTCTTGAGTTCTCATAAGCTTCTAGGCGAAGGCTTTCCAGTTCTTGCAGTTGCAACTTCCTTTCAGCTCCAGCTTTTTCAATTCCCATGTTGCACTCCCTTACTGCCCAAAAGGCTTTGTGCTCTATTTCAACAGGGAAATGACAAGCTTCTCCATAAACTAAGCGGAAAGGACTCATCCCAATGGGTGTTTTGTATGCTGTTCTGTATGCCCAGAGTGCATCTTGTAGCCTGGTGCTCCAGTCTCTTCTATGAGGTTTGACTATCTTCTGCAAGATACGCTTTATCTCTCTGTTTGACACCTCGGCTTGCCCATTAGTTTGAGGATGGTAGGCTGTTACAACCTTATGAATTATCCCATGCTTCTTCATTAATCCTGTTAGTCTCCTGTTACAAAAATGGGTGCCTTGATCGCTCACGATTTCTCGTGGTGATCCAAAGCGAAAAATAATGTGGTTTCTCACAAAGGAAACAACAGTGTTAGCATCATCAGTGCAGGTAGGAATTGCTTCCACCCATTTGGAAACGTAATCCACAGCTAACAATATATAAAAATAACCATTAGAATTTGGAAATGGACCCATGAAGTCAATGCCCCAAACATAAAAAATTTCATAGAAAAGCATAATTTGTTGAGGCATCTCATTCCTCTTGGATATATTACCAAATTTTTGGCATGGGAAACAAGATCTACAAAATTCAGCAGCGTCTCTAAAAAGTGTAGGCCACCAGAATCCACAGTCTAAGAATTTTCTAGCTGTTCTTTGAGGGCCAAAATGTCCTCCACTCTCAGATGAGTGACAGGCCTCTAAGATGGACTGGAATTCTGATTGAGGCACACACCGTCTAATTACCTAGTCAGTGCCACATCTCCATAAATATGGGTCATCCCATATATAATATTTAGACTCGCTTTTCAGCTTGTCTCTTTGATGCTTAGAAAAGTTTGGAGGAAAGGTGCGGCTAACTAGATAATTAGCTACAGGTGCATACCAAGGGACTACCTCAGATACTGCTTGCAGGTTATCAAATGGGAAATTATCAGCTATAGGAGTGGGGTCATCTGTAATGTGCTCAAGGCGACTCAAATGGTCTGCCACTAAATTTTGGTTACCACTCCTATCCTTAATTTCTAAATCAAATTCTTGTAATAGTAGTATCCAACGTATAAGCCTCGGTTTGGACTCCTTTTTAGCTAATAGATACTTTAGAGCTACGTGGTCCGAGTACAATACTACCTTCGTACCAAGTAAATAGGCTCTGAATTTATCCAGAGCAAAAACAATAGCAAGAAGCTCTTTCTCAGTAGTAGTGTAATTGGACTGAGCGGTATCTAAAGTTTTAGACGCATAAGCAATAACAAAGGGGTCCTTACCTTCACGCTGAGCCAGTGCTGCTCCTACTGCATGGTTGGAGGCATCGCACATTATTTCAAATGGCTGGCTCCAGTCTGGTCCTCTCACAATTGGAGCTTAAGTCAGGGCGGTCTTCAGCTTATCAAACGCTTGTTTACAATCCTCACTGAACTCAAACTCAATATCTTTCTGCAGTAGCCTAGATAAGGGAAGTGCTACCTTACTGAAGTCCTTAATGAATCTCCTGTAAAAACCTGCATGGCCAAGGAACGAACGAACTTCCCTCACAGAAGAGGGGTAAGGTAAACTGGAAATAACATCCACCTTTGCTGGATCTACAGAAATGCTAGTATTAGACACAATATGTCCTAATACAATACCTTGTTTTACCATAAAGTGACATTTTTCAAAATTTAATACAAGGTTTGTACTGACATATCTATCTAATACTCTAGATAATCCATCTAAGCAAAGGCTAAAGGAATCGCCATATACACTAAAATTATCCATAAAAACTTCCATACAGTCCTCAATAAGATCAGAGAAAAGACTCATCATGCACCTTTGGAAGGTAGCTGGTGCATTGCACAAGCCAAAGGGCATTCTCTTGTAAGCATAAGTCCCAAAAGGACATGTGAAAGTAGTCTTTTCCTGATCTCCAGGAGCTATATGAATCTGGAAATAACCTGTGTAACCATCTAAAAAACAATAATGTGATTTACCTGATAGGCGATCTAGCATTTGATCAATGAATGGAAGAGGATAGTGATCCTTACGAGTGGCCTGGTTGAGGCATCTGTAGTCAATACAGACCCTCCAAGCGTTCTGAACTCTGGTTGCAATGAGATCTCCATGCTCATTTTTTATTGTAGTGACTCCAGACTTCTTGGGCACCACTTGTACTAGGCTTACCCATTCACTGTCTGAAATGGGGTAGATGATATCTGCCTCTAGTAGTCTGGTCATTTCCTTCTTGACAACCTCTAAGATAGTGGGGTTCAGTCTTCTCTGGGGTTGACAGACAGGTCTTGTTCCCTCTTCTAAAAATATCCTATGCTCACAGACTTGAGGGTTGATGCCTACTATGTCTGCAAAACTCCAACCAATTGCCTTCTTGTGCCTCCTCAGCACACTAAGTAACTGCTCTTCCTGTTGAGAAGTGAGTTCCCTTGCAATGATAACTGAAAACTTCTGCTCGTCTTCAAGGTAAGCATATTTGAGGTGTGGAGGAAGGGGTTTTAATTCTAACTTCTGATCATGGTCAGGCTCTGGGTTGTCTGGAGCTGGTAACAATGGTAAAGCACTGTCATTGTCCTCTGAGAATGTCCCTACACTTGGACCTTGTCCTATGTACTTCTCTTCAAACTCCTCCTGGTGAACTTCAGCCACGGTTTCATCTATGATGTCACACTAGAGGATAGAATGATCCTCCGGAAGATGCTTCATAACTCCATTCAGATTGAAGATTACTACTCGGCCATCTATTTCAAAAGGGTATGTTCCTGAAAAAGCATCTAATTTGAACTTCGAGGTCTTCAGGAATGGTCTTCCGAGTAGGATTGATGATGGCTTCTCTGAATCATTTTGGGGCATCTCTAGGATATAAAAATCAATGGGAAATGTGAGCCCCTTAATGCCCACTAATACATCTTCAGCAACTCCAGCCACTGTAATAATGCTTTTATCTGCTAACACAAAACGAGCTGCCGACCTTTTTAAGGGAGGGAGCCTCAAAATATCATATATAGACAAAGGCATTATACTCACACATGCTCCTAAATCACACATGCAGTCAGAAATTACCACACCACCAATAGTACAATTCACCATACATGGACCTAGGTCACTACACTTTTCAGGTAAACCTCCCATTAAAGCAGATATGGAACTACCTAAAGGAATAGTTTCTAATTCATTAATTTTGTCTTTATGTATACATAAATCTTTTAGAAACTTGGCATATTTAGGTACCTGTTGAATAATATCAAAAAGAGGAACAGTTACCTCAACCTTTTTGAATATTTCTACTATTTTGAGGTCAGGTTCCAGCTGCTTCCTAGGCTTCCTTGCAAGTTGTGGAAATGGAATGGGAGTGGTGTCTTCTGTAGTGTCTGCGCCCTGTGGTGCTTCCTCCTGTGGTTGAACTTCTTCTTTTTTAGCCATGTCCTGTATGTCCTCTTCCTCTTCAACATCTTCTATTTCCACTACCTCTTCAGCTGAGGCGTGTTCTGGTGGGTTTGGCTCCTCCTGATTCCTCTCCTGCAGTGTGGTTCCGGACCTTAGGGTGATGGCATTAATGCCACCCTTTGGATTGGGTAATGGTTGAGAGGGAATTCCACTGGAGCTCAAAGGCTGGTTATTTGAGTTATTCATTGATCCAATTTGTGAGACAAGAGCTTGCAAAGTAGAGTTAAGACCATTTAGTGTAGCATAAAGGTTATTTTCCATGGTTTATTGTCTTCGATCAATAGATTGTAGTAAGCCATCATTAGAAGATGAAGAAGGATATGTAATTTGAGAGGTCTACCGTTGGGTATTCTGTGGTCCTTGGGATTGCCTCAGGTGAGGTGCTCTGTAAGGCTGGTTCTAGTTCTGCTGCCTGTTGTTGTTGTTATTCCACCTCTGATTTCCCTGATTGTCTCTGCCTCCTCTATTATTGTTGTCCCTCCAATTCTAGTTAGAATTGTCCTGCCATCCATGGCTGTAATTGCCACCTTGATTGTACCCTTGGTTGGGGCGGTCATAAAAGTTATAAGTGGCTGCCACGGTGTTGTCCTCCTACTGGAGATGCGGACATTCGTCAGTATAATGGCTATAATCATAGAGAGTCTCAGATTCATCAGTATTATTGAAGCGCTCCCAGTATTCATAGAGAGTCTCAGATTCGTCCTGAACAATCATGGAAATATTTTTCCTCAGTTTATCAGTAATTTCAGCTGGAAAGAACTTTTCCAAAAATTCTCTTCTAAGTGTATCCCAGTTGGATACAGTTGCTGCGGGTTGAGTGTAGTACCACTCTCTTGCCTTTCCCTCAAGAGAAAATGGGAAAGCTTTCAACAAAATTGAAGTTTCATTTGCACCATCACGCCTGACAGTAGAACAGGCTGCTTGAAAATCTCTCAGGTGCTTGATAGGCTCATGAACAGGTAAGCCATGAAACTTGGGCATCAAATTGAGCAGTGCGGTCTTTATTTCAAAGTCTGTAGTCACTGCTGGGTGATGCGCTTGAAACGGTTGCATTGTAAAATCAGGGGCTCCAGCCTCCTGGATAGTAACTCTCCTAGGTTCTGCCATGTCACCTACACGTAAATCAACCGAATCAGTAGAACGGGGGCTGGTTTCTTCCTCAAATGACGTTTCAGATCCGCCCTCAGAGAGGACTAACCGACGCCGATCTTGCCTTATTCGTGAAATAGTTCTTTCAATCTCAGGATCGAATACTGGCAAGCTTGGATCAGGAAGTGAACGCGTCATCTAGCGAAAGAAAAAAGCAGCTCATAGTAGCAAGATAAAATAAAATGCAAATAAATAAATTCCAATTAATAACTTTAGCACTCTATTGCAACTCCCCGGCAACGGCACCAAAAATTGACGTGGCGGAAATTGGCGAGTCAAGAATTGTTATAAGATATGCGTTGCAAGTATAGTTCTCAACTAACCAGAATTCCGCTTATCAATTTAGAAGGTTGTCACAAGAATTAAAATTAAAATACTAGGAGTATGAATCCCAGGTCGTCTCCCAACGAGTTGTAGAAAAGGTGTGCTATTTTATTAATTAAATGTTTTCAAAATGGTTTGAGTTGAATAAACAGGAAATTAAATTAGAGAAATTAAACAATTTATATAAAAGCCTTGACTGGGAGTAGATTAGTTGGAAGCCCTATTCTTGTTGCAGTACTCTCAAGATTAATTGATAATTGAAGGTTGTTCTATTTTGTTATCCATTACTAGGTAAGGGAAAGTCAAACAAGTTGGAATGCTGTTTCTATTCACAAGTTCCAATCCGCTCGATTGAAAAGGATTAGTGTCAGTGATTAGAGAGCATTCCAACAATAAACCCAATTACAATTTTTCTTTTAAGCATCCCAACTCAAGGGTTCCTTTCAATCAACTCCCCATCAAGTTAGGGAACTACTCGCTCATTGTGAATGTAGAACTCATAACATAGGAAAGGGAATTAAAGAAAGACATGATAAATAAAACTCAAAGGAATCAATTAAAAATAAAAGTAATTCTTGTATTAATAAATTCTAAAATAATCCAATAGTAAAATTGAGTAAATTAAAGGACATGGAAGAGTAAAGCCAGGTAAAGAAAATGAACTAGAATAACGAAGTCTTGATGAGGTAATAACTCTTCTCAATATCCCAATGCAAAGAGCAATAGAAAATAAAAATCCTAAGAACTATGAATGTGTAGAGAGAAAACCTAGAGGGGGTGTAAAACTAGATCTAAAAACTAAAATTTATGTAGAATGAATGTTGTCGTTGGTTTCTGCATGTTCTCTGGCTCTAGTCTACTTTTCCAGGCTGAAAACTGGGTCAAAACAGGGCCCAAAATCGCCCCCAGCGAATTCTGCAGATTATGCAGATCGCGCACGTCACGCGATCGTGTCATTCATGCGGACGCGTCATTCGGCGTTTTGCTTTGCCACGCGGGCGCGTCATTCACGCCTCTGCGTCACTTGTGCTATTCCAATCCGCACGGTCGCGTGAGCCATGCGGCTGCGTGACTGCGATTTCCTCTCTTTCGCGCGGTCGCGTGAGCCATGCGGCCGCGTCACTTCTCGCTAGTCATCTCCTTAATTTCTTGTGTTCCTTCCATTTTTGCAAGCTCCCTTTCCAATCTCCAACTCATTCATGCCCTATAAAGCCTGAAACATTTAACACACAGATCACGGCATCGAATGGAATAAAGGAGAATTAAAATACATAATTAAAAGTCTCCTAGGAAGCAAGTTTTTAATCATGTAATAATTTTATGAAGGAAATATAAATGTATGCTAATCATATGAATAAGTGGGTAAAGATCATGATAAAACCACACAATTAAACACATTATAAACCATAAAATAGTGGTTTATCAGAAGGTTCAAAACCTTTACATCCCTGTTGATTTCATAATCCTAAATTCTGGGGAGAAAAAGGATGAATCTATCATCCTTGGAAGACCTTTCCTAGCTACAGCCAAGGCCGTGATTGATGTAGTTAGAGGACATCTAGTCCTGCAATTAGATGAGGACTATCTTGTGTTCAAGGTTCATAAACCTCATTCTACTTTAGTTGAAGGAAGCACTATTAACAAACATGAAGTGCTTCAACCACTCCTCTCAGTACAGAGCCAGACACCAATTCTAAGTTCGGTGTGGGGTAACCATCATCAAGCTCTAAGAGGAATGGCAGTAAGAAAGTGCCCGAGTGCTGGAGGGATAAGAAAATCCCCACTGAATGCCTCTTACCTGGCATGAGAGTTATCTTGACTGACAACCAGGTCATTCCATACACAGTGAACAAGATCCTGTCTCTAGAGCATGTGGAGCTCATCCATGAGAGCATAGGCAAGAAGTTCACTATAAGGAGTGAAATTCTGAGCCCCTATTCATCTCCGTAAGGAGCTAACTGTCAAGCTAGTGACGTTAAAGAAGTGCTTGTTGAGAGGCAACCCAACCATAATTAAAGCCATTTCTATATATCAGTTTAATTTTTATATTTGTTTAAGTTTGTGATCTTGTTCAGTAGTTAGAATAGAAATAGAAACAGTCAGAGCCAGAAATAGAACACCCTGGAGCAAGTACCTTGCTGGCGTTGAACACTAGACAAGGGAGTCAGAGTGGGCGTTCAATGCCCATGAAGAGCAGCATTGCTGGCGTTGAACGCCAGCCAGGGAGCATGAAGCTGGCGTTGAACGCCAGCTAGGAGGCAGAGACTGGGCGTTCAACGCCCCAACAGAGGCACAGACCTGGCATTGAACGCCAGGAAGGAGGCCCCCAATGTGTGTTCAACGCCCTAGGAGGAGCGTATGGCTGGCGTTGAACGCCAGCCAGGAGCAGGAGCTGGGCATTCAACGCCTACAAGGGAGCAGGGAATTCAACTTCCCTAGCCTCCCAGGATTAGTGGGTCCCACAGAATCTCCACCTACCCCCACCTTCTTCTCTCTCTTACTTACACTCTTCCCCATAAACCCTTAACCAATCACATCCATATCTCTTCCCAAAATCATCATAACTCCCACCAACCCCCACCCACTTCAAATTCAAAATCTCCCACCCAATTCCACCCCACCATTCGAACCCTATCCCATCCCACCCCTGTAAATAACCCCTTATACTAGCTCTCTAACACACACTTCATACACTAAAGCCCCACTTGGCCGAATCCTTCTCTCCCCCTTTCTCTACCCCTTCTCTTTTTCTTCTACTCTTTTCTTCATATTTTGCTCGAGGACGAGTAAAGCTTTTAAGTTTGGTGTTGGAAAAGCCTTGTTTTTTGCTTTCCATTCACACTTATGGCACCTAAAGTCGGAGAATCCTCTAGAAAGAGAAAAGGAAAAGCAGTTGCTTCTACCTCCGAACTGTGGGAGATGGAGAGATTCATAACCAAAGCTAATCAAGACCACTTCTATGAAGTAGTGGCAAAGAAGAAGGTGATTCCTGATGTCCCCTTTAGGCTAAAAAAGAATGAGTACTCAAAGATCTGACAAGAAATCCGGAGGAGAGGTTAGGAAGTCCTAACCAATCCTATTCCGAAAGTTGGAATCTTGATGGTACAAGAGTTCTATGCCAATGCATGGGTCTTGAAAAACCATGATAAAAGCATGAACCTACATCCCAAAAATTTGCATACCATGGTCCGAGGGCATCTCTTAGATTTGAGCCCGGAAAGTGTAAGGTTGGCGCTCCATTTGCCAATAATGCAAGGAGACCCACACCCTTACACTAGGAGAGTCAATTTTGATCAGAGGTTGGACCAAGTCCTTTCAGATATTTATGTGGAAGGAGCTCAGTGGAAGAGGGATGCTCAAGGCAAGCCTATCCAACTAAGAAGGCTTGACCTCAAGCCAGTAGCTAGAGGATGGTTGGAATTTATCCAACGCTCTATCATTCCTACTAGCAATCGGTCAGAAGTGACCATTGACAGAGCCATCATCATTCATTGCATCATGATTGGAAGTGAGGTGGAGGTACATGAGGTAATACCTCAAGAATTGTACAAGAAAGCTAAAAAGCCTTCCACCTTAGCAAGGGTGGCATTCCCCCACCTTATCTGTCACCTATACAATTCAGCTAGAATTGTCATAAAAGGAGACATCCCCATTGATGAGGACAAGCCCATCACTAAAAGAAGGATGGAGCAAACAAGAGAGCCTACACATGCACCTCCACAAGAGCGTGTGGAGTTGCATCAACAAGAAATTCCTGAGATGCCTCAAGGGATGCATTTTCCTCCCCAAGGCTATTGGGACCAATTGCATACTTCTCTAGGAGAATTGAGCTCCAACATAGATCAACTAAGGATGGGACATCAAGAACACTCCACTATCCTCCATGAAATAAGAGAAGATCAAAGAGTCGTGAAGGAAGAATAACAGAGGCAGGGGTGTGACATAGAAGAGATCAAGTGGTCCATTGGCTTCTCTAGAGGGAGCAGCAGTCGCCGTCACTAAGGTGGATCCGTTCCTTTTATCACCTGTTTGCTTATGTTATTTTTTCTGTTTTCCATGTATTTTATCTTATTGTCTGTTTCTAGTGCATGATCATCTTTATGTCTTAAAGCTATGAAATATTCCATGCATCTATCAGCTTGCTTAAAAGAAAATTTTAATTGAAAAACAAAAGTGAGATACATGAATTTCGAGTTATATATTAAGAATAGTTCAATTATTTGATGTGGTGGCATTATTTTTGCTTTCTGAATGTATGAATGAACAGTGCATATTTGATGTTGGAGTTAAGAATGTTGGCTCTTGAAAGAATGATGATAAAAGTGAAGTATTATTGATGATCTGAGAAATCTAAAAATTGATTCTTGTAGCAAGAAAAAGCAACAAAAAGAAAGAAACGAAAAAAAAGCAGCAGAAAAAGAAAAAAACAGAAAAATCCAATAGCTCTTTAAACCAAAAGGCAAGAGCAAGGATCCAAGGCTTTGAGCATCAATGGTTAGGAGGGCCTAAAAGAAATAAAATCTTGGCCTAAAAAGTTCAAATGAACTCCTCCCCTAACTATATGCTTGTGGTGTGAAGGTGTCAAGTGAAAAGCTTGAGACTGAGCAGTTAAAGTCGTGATCCAAAGCAAAAAGAGTATGCTTAAGAACTCTAGACAACACTGGCTGGGGATTCTAGCATAGATAAATCACATTCCTAAGGGGTTCACCCAGTTAAGTGTCTGTGGCGTTTATGTATCCGGTGGTAATATTGAAAAACAAAGCGCTTAGGGTCACGACCAAGACTCTAAAGAAGCTGTGTTCAAGAATAAAAAAGAACTAAACTAGGAGAATCAATAATATCATCTAGTTCCTAAAGACGCCAATCATTCTGAGATTCAAAGGAAAGTGAGATGCCAAAACTATTCAGAAGCAAAAAGCTACTGGTCTCGCTCATCTAATTGAAAATGAGCTTCATTGAGAACTCTGAGATTTATTGTATTCTTCTTTTCTTTTTAATCCTACTTTGTTTTTGGTTGCTTGGGGACAAGCAACAGTTTAAGTTTGGTGTTCTGATGAGCGGATATTTTATACGCTTTTTGGCATCATTTTCCAATAGTTTTTATTATGTGTTGTTTAAGTTTTATTAAATTTTCATAGGTTTTAGTGAAAAATTCATATTTTTAGATTCTACTTTGAGTTGTTGTGTTTTATGTTGATTTCAGGTATTTTCTGATTGAAATTGAGGTGTTTTGGCAAAGTCTGATTCAGAGACAAAGAAAGGACTGCAGATGCTGTCAGAATCTGACCTCCATGCACTCGAAAGAGCATTTCTAGAGCTACAGGCATCCAAATGGTGCGCTCTTAATGGCTATGGAAAGCTAACATCCAGGGCTTTCCTGAAATATATAACAGTTTATACTTTGTTTTGGAAATAAAGGCCCAAAACTGGCATTCAACGCCAGCCACCACCCCCATTCCTGGCGTCCAACGCCCAAAGGAGAGTAGCTGGCATCCAACGCCCATTCAGGGCTCCAAAGCTAGCATTGGATGCCTAAAAGGGAGCATTATCTCGTGGCTTCACTCAAACTCAGCCCAAACACTCACCAAGTGGGCCCGAAAAGTGGATTTTCACACTACAAGACTAGTTTATCTTATTTCTGTAATTCTTAGTTAGCAGATTAGTATATATAGGAGGAGATCACCCTTGTTTAGGATCTTCTTCTTCCCCCACTTTATTTTCGAACATCATATTGTACAGTATGAGTCACTAACCTCCTAAGTTTAAGGTTAGGAGCTCTGCTGATTCTTATGAATTAATAATATCACTATTCTACTTCAATCTATGTTTGATTCTATTCTAAGATGTATCTTCGTTCTTCATCCTAATGGATTGAGAGTGTAACTTGACCGTCATCCCTATTCACATGGGTTCTTGCGAATCCTTGATGGGATAGTATTGAATCACAAGCTTGATTATACATCTCTTAGACGGCTAATCCACGGCTTCGTTGGGAACTTCTCGAGACATCAGTTCAGCCGAGGTGTGGAGCGATTAGGATCTTTGTGGTATAGGCTAGAACCAAAGGAGCAGCGTTCTCTGATCTGGAAGATCTGACCTTGTCTGTGCCATTTTGAGTAGGATCACCTAGGAAGTGGACTGCTAGAGCTTCACCCCCATTCAGATTGGATGACCGTTGACCCAGCGTTTGATCTGAAGCAGAGGAGATTAATGACTGTTGACTCGGCGTTAATCATTTACAGCCTGCATGGAATGAATCAAACAGAAGTTGGAGTAGATGGTAAGAAAAGTTGATCCAGAAGAAAGAAGCATCTCTGAAGTCTCAACCGTTCTCATACCATTGAATTCCCACCTATCTAGTAACGTTTTATTTATTTATCTTTTTTATGCGTTTTCTCGTGACAACTATATTTTCTATCCACCTGACTAAGATTTGCAAGATAACCATCGCTTGCTCAAACCAACAATGCTCATGGGATCGACCCTCACTCACCTGAGGTATTACTTCGACGACCCGGTAAACTTGCCGGTCTATCTATTTCATGATTGAGTTATTCGTTCTTCATTCTTTAAAGAATTAGTAGTATTGGAAGGTATGATAATCCCATTTTGAATTCTCTTATTACTTTGGAAAAATTAAAATCCGAATTATAGCTTGAAAACTCTTTTACATGACTTTTTGAATTCGACTAAGAATAGTGTTTCAATTAGTGTGTGACATCACATGATTTTCAATCACTCTAATTTTGAATACGTGACATATAATTCGGATTAGAATAATTTTTGAAAATTTGTTTTCTTGTAAGCTTCAATCGGATAGGACTAGTTTAAATACGTGACATATAATTCGACCTAAGGACTACTTTTGAATCTTATTAGAAACCGAATCGGTTTGTCTACTCAACCTCTTCAATTGATCAATTGACCAAGAAATTGGCTATTGGTTAATTGAAGAGAAACTAAGGAACTAAGGAATTAGAAATTAGTTCATCATGAAAAGATCTTTGCACACTTTAAGATAGATAAACAAGATTTGATTTTTCTAGAACTTAAACATGTCCGAATCAACTGACCCTTGCCATCATTGTCTTCTCTCAATCAACATTCAAGTTCACTGTCTCTTAAGCATTCAAACACTCAAGGTTCCAAACAAGACACAATCTTGCCCTCATGAATCCAGGTTTTGTTGATCAAATTAGATTTTCAATCCGATATTTGTTTGCTCAGTCCTTTAATTTTTGTGGGAATAATATTCACTCACTATGGTATTATTTGAGTGATCTGGTATATTTGTCGATATCCGTAAACTTTAATTTTCACTCATCAAATTACATTTAAATTGCATGAATCCTTTTAATAAATAGGGACAATTTCACAGACATTTTGAACTTTAACTCAATATATTGATTACTTTTCTGATCTATTATTATTTCTTATCAAGGGCCATTGTTTGATATTCACATATATATTATGCATAAGAACTTTTCTTTTCCTACAAGAGACAAAAAAGCCAGTAATAATTAAGTTGTGAGATTTTTTATTTACAAGTCATATAAAGATTTTTATTAAGATCGTCAAGATTTGGCTACAATAATAAAATGATGTTCTATATGCATAAATGTTGACCTTTCGAAATGTTCTTTTTATAGATGATGATTCATTTATCTTTGATATATTCGGATAAATTGTATTAATGTATGAACTTTTATATATGTTTGGGAGTCTTTTGCTTGTAGGAATAAAATACTCTCGGAGAATAAAAAGAAACAAATATAATATATACACACTTGGGAAGAATTTATTGTAATTTTAACATACTAACAGTTTTTTTTTTATATAAAAAGTAGATAGATTTAAATTCGTGATCTCTTAGATAAATTTAAAAAAAATATTTCATTGGCTTTAATAAACTAACAATTGTACTTATATTTGTAATCATTTTTATGGAACATAAAATTTTTTATTAGGTGATTACTAGGTACTTGGACTAAATTTTTATTAGATGGAACCATGCCGTCTCATGATCCTTCTTTCTCACATGATTGACTGTTGGAGAAAATTAGGTGATAATCTCAGTATTTAGGTTGATGGAAAGAGGAACACTCCAACAAATGCGCGTAGTACCGTTAGAATTATTGCTGGATTATTGTCGAAATATTCTACACAAATTTGTAAAATTTAATTTTTCCAATAGTGACCATCAAATTGTCTATTTTGACATTAGATTTTACACTAAAATAAGGTGCAAAATTCATGTAATTAGCGTAAAATATTATTGCTAGAAAAGATAGTAAAATTACTGAATGAAACACGCTTTTTACTTAAATAGTTGCACATTATTGTCGGATTATTTTGACAGTAAATCTGACGCAAATAAAGACCCTAAATTTATTAATTTTTTTTCACTTTGTAACATCCTTATTATCAGAATGTCCCGCTTTCGACTGCGTTATTCTAATAGAGCGGATGACATTAGATCTGACACTAAAATAAGGTGCAAAATTCATGTAATTAGCGTAAAATATTATTGCTATAAAAAGATAGTAAAATTACTGAATGAAACACGCTTTTTACTTAAATAGTTGCACATTATTGTCGGATTATTTTGACAGTAAATCTGACGCAAATAAAGATCCTAAATTTATTAATTTTTTCTCACTTCTGTAATATCTTTATTATCAGAATGTCCCGCTTCTGACTGTGTTATTCTAATAGAGGGGATATTATGACGACTACTATTATAATAATAATAATAATAATAATAATAATAATAATAATAATAATAATAATAATAGTCACACACACATAAAAATAGTCTCTCTCACACACACACACACACATGTATGTATACAAGGATCCTTTGAACAAGTAACTTACAAACGTTAATCATCATTACAGTCATGACTCCTATCCCTCTTTACAAAAATATAAATTTCAATAATAAAGCGAGGAAAAAGATATCTATGAAAATACAACCATAAAGCGCAGAGATCACGTCATAAGCTTCCTCATCATAAATCTCAATGTGTATTTGCCAAAATCCGACACATTCAAAGGCTATCCCGAATATTGTCTCTCATGTGTATTCAGGGATATAATGTCCACCACACTTTCAGGATATAGTGCCCGCCACACTTCTACACACTTCTATCAAGGATATAGTACCTGACACACTCTGGGGATATCGGGCCCAACACACTTTTCTCAACTGGATATAGTGCATATGCACGCTCTCAGGATATAGTGTCCTATATACTTTTCATTCATAATCACTTCATAGGTTAACGAACCAAACTTTCATAATCCTCAATTTCAATTTCATTCTTAAGTTGAAAATATTTTCAAAGGACCTGGAAATCATTTCGTTTTGCTGAATCAAATTCAAATACTTCAAGTTCTCTAAAACACCTCAAAACTTTTCTTCAAAGTGTCAAAAACTCCTTTATTCTCAAATACACGTTTACATAACTTTTTTTCATTAACATCCTCAAAATATAAATAAAATCAATTCGTTAAAACTCATTTTCACGTAAACCAAAATTTCCGAACTAACTTCAAAGCCATTTCAAGTTTAAATCTCTTTCAAAAGACTAAAAAATCATCCTGTTTGCAATTCAAAATCTTAACTGAAACAACATAACCATTTATTCTTTAATAATACTTTAAAATTCACTAAAACGCCTCAAAACATACTCTTTTTTTTTGTAAAAATAAAAATCAAATAAAATAGTTCCTTAATCAAATTAACCAAAATAAAACTTCTAACTTCTCATAAATATTTCGGCAACATCTCCTTTAAAACTCGGACTTTCGCCACCCTTCAAGGGTCCCATCCAAACTATTTCTCAAATCCTTCTCAACCATTTCCAAATGTCAAACCATTCTAAATATCAAATCATCTTCAATATCAAATCATTTTCAATATCAAACCATCTCTCAATCCTTTCCAATGGGTTCAAAACCAAATTATTTCTCAATAAAAAAAATCAAATTTCCAAATCAAGCTTTTATTAACTACTACAATGCCAATTCAACAATAAAAAATAGCCACAATCCAACCATCATCATAACAACTTTAACCCAAGCACAAAACCTAACTCCATTAGTTAATTACTTATCACGTTTCAAGTTCACAATCAATACAGTATTATCAGGCAACCACTTCAGCAACAACCAAATAAACATCTTAAATCGATTAATAAACCAACCAAGCAAGTAATTACATTCATCTAATGTAACACAATTCAACCCATAAGACTTACGAAATCACAAAAGTACTTTTTTTGCATTAATATCGACTTGTAATAATTCTTGAAAGTAAACTGAGTTTAAGTAAAAGCCCCGACCTAGAATAGTCAAAACCTGAAAGCTATAAAACATGTTTAAACCCTTTTTCTCCCGGCCCGCAGTAGCGGCAACACTTTCGACCACTCTCGCAGTAGCAAGAGCCATCAAACGCCGCATGCATTCATAGTAACTCCACCCTAAGACATTAACAACGTAAAATCCTCAACAAACTATAACAGAGCACTAATGGTGAAGGTTCCAGAATAAGAAAACTTACTGTATTCAGAGAAGAACCAAAGAATATACTAACAGCGACTTCAGTGGCAACTTACGGAGATGTCACATCATTTTTCGGTGACCAGAGGCACGGTGGCGTAGCCCGTAGCAATGACGGCAGCAAAACAGCGACCCCAACGACACCATGTAACTTGCCAACGACTATGGCAGCGGTAGCAACGTTTCTTCTCTCCCTCGCGAGCTCCTCGGTGGCGGTTCCAACCCACTGCGATGACGATGACGCTTCCCACAGCAAGCCCTAGTAATGGCGGCAACGACGGACCTTGGTGACAATGGTGGCGGCGTTGAGGTCGAATCCATCTTCTTCTCCGTCACACATTTCTCTCTCTCTCTCTCTCTCTCTCTCTCTCTCTCTCTCTCTCTCTCTCTCTCTCTCTCTCTCTCGGTCCCTTCTTTCCTCCTCACGACAGTAGCGGCGATGGCCTAGCAGCAGCGGTGGAGCACAACGGCGGCTTGGCAGCAGCGGCATCTCCTTTGCCAGTGCCGTCTCCCCTCTCCTCTCTTATTCCCCCTCGCAGCGCATCTCTCCTTCCTTTTTCTTTACTTTTCTATCGTTTTCGTTTGTCTGTGTGTGAAGAGGAGTGAATGTGATGTGAGTGAGGGTATGGCGGCTAGGGTGAAGAGAGTATGTTAGGGTTTTGGTTAGGGTAAGTTTAGAAATTAGGGTTTGTATATAAAATTAGGGTAATAGTAAAATTTTGGGATGTTAATAAAAATTAAGGGGTAGAGTATAAGTTTAAAATCAAATTAAATATAAAATAATTATCTTTGAAATACTATTTAATTATCAACTTATCAACTATTTTTAAATAAATACTAATTCAATAAAAATTGGACAAAATCAAATTGAATTTTCTTTATTCATAAAATAAAGCTAGAAATCTATATATTCGAAATTAAGCATATAAAATTTTTATTATTTTTTTATTACTAGAGCTTTAAATTTTGAATTTGAAAATTACCCAATTAATATAAAAATCTCTGAAAACAAAACTTTGAGTAAATATAATAAATCATAACTAATTTATTATTTAATTTTCAAAAAATTCAGTGTCTTACATCCTACACCACTTATAAAAATTCTTATCATCGAAAATTAACATAATACACAAAATATTACATAGCTTTAACACTTTATGGAAAAAGAAAAAGTCCCATATATATATATGGCAGGATATTCATATGGCAAAAAAATTAATAAGGGATAAAGTGTATTGTGGTGAAAGGTTACAAAATAGGTTGGTGTTAAAACAACGTGATTATCATTCATATACTAATTTCGTACCAACTTCAGAGCTTCAACTTTTCAAACTTTAACATAACTCACATTCACAATTCTCAATTGTACTTTATCAAACAACTTATCCAAAGTTCTCAACCTCATCAATCATTTTGTAAACCTACTACTGGTCACAAGTCAACCATCCATAAAACTCTTTCGTGAGAAATCGGAAAAGATACCTTGCACCACGATCAAGCAAGGTCACAAAAAAAACAATGAAATACGCTAGAAAGAAAATCAAAGTGCATATCAGGAAAGAATCTGAACTAAGAAGCATTGATAGAAAACAATGAAGCATACCAAAACAGAACGAGTTCTAGTTGATTCAAAGAAATACAAGTTCATAAATGGAGGTAACTCAACTCAATCGCAAGTTCCCAAAGGTCCAAAAAGTGATAAGATCAAACAAGGATGTATGCCAACAAAGGAATAGAATTGAAAAATACTCAATTCAGTGTTTAAGAAGGAATTTGAAACAAAAAAACTCCAATGTCAAACGTGGAAGGAAAGGCATATCAAGACACTAGGATACAAGCAAATATTAAGATCTGAAATCGAGCTATCCTTGAAGAGAAACTTCTAACATTCCCAAAACCTGCAAGTCGTGTTACTTATACTCATATAATATCTATAATAACCTGTTAGTATTTCCAAATACACAGACCCATAGCATTAGGTTGGCCAAACCAAATACTAGAAAATATGTAAAACCCGATCAAACTGTAAATTAATTAAGAAATAAATTAAATATGGGCGAAAATGGTTAAAAAATGTAACAAGCATAATTTGACAATTTTGGTATGATATTTGGACTCAGTGGATTTTTCTAAGTCGAAAAACATAGTTTTCTGCGTAAAAATGCTAACGAGAAATTTGACCAGCAGTACCGGCTGAGATCTGCCCGGTACTGTAGCTGAGAAAACTAATTTTTAGTAAAAGAGGTTAAAAAGTTAAAAATTATAAATGAGATGGTAAAAATAATTAAAACGCACATTAAAATGCTAATCTTAAAGGTTTTGTCTCAAAAGTGGGCCAAACGGGCTATATATGTGAATCGAGCCCAAGTTGGGCCCAAGTCCAACATATATAAACTTAAGGCTATTCAGCACCAAAACACATTCATTTCCACCAATGTGCTGAAACGAAAAGGGAGAAGTGGGAAGAGAGAAACCTTAACTCCCAAATACTTCAAATCGCTATAACTTTCTCTGTCGAGCTCCAATCAACGAGCCGTTTGCGGTCACGCGTCGCTCTTGACGAGCTCTTTAAGTTTATCTAAGTATTGTGGTAAGAAATTTCGAGACTCATGTTCATTTTTCATTTCTCTCTCAAATTTAAATTTTGGCTTTGGCTTTTAAATAATTTTGTGATTTTGGTTGTTTAGGGATACTCTAGTATGAGCCATTGGTGAGTTCCATCAACCAATTTTCTGGGTTAAGATAAGAAATTCTCTAACCCTTGTGATTTATGAGATTTTGTGAGTCATAAGTTGATGTATGTGTGTAATGTGTGTATTAGAGTATTGGGTGCACTTTTGAAACTTGGAATTTGCTTGTGGAATGGTTGGGTAGAGCTTAGAGTTGAGACTTGTTAAAATTTCACAAGTTGAGAGCTTAATTTTGACTTTCAAGAGGTACAATTTCTTAGTTTCATTTAAATATTGTATAATGTAGTATGAAATCCTAGGCTAGATGCCCTTAGGATTAAGTTTGAATTGTGTGTTTGGTTGGAATTGATATGTATTGGTGACATGTTGAGAAAAGTAATGATTTAAATGAGTATTGTGTGATTTTGCATATTTAGAATGTTGTGGAATTGAGGATTTAGATGATGATAGTATGTGATTAATTATATTTATATATTGAATTGATGAATTAGGCCAGAGGCCGTGAATCTTGAGCTGGAGGCCGAAAACAGGTAAGGAAGGTAAGTGGTGTTTGTATTGTGTGATGTCATGTGAGATTGGATGGATTTCAGATATTGAATATGTGAATAATTGGAATGATTGTTGAATAATGAGAATTGTGGAATTGAGATGTGAAATTGGATGAATTTGGGTTGAATTGTGTAAAAGAAGTAGGATTGAATTTAGGCGACTGTAAATATTAAATTTGGTTGGTTTGTAGTCAATTTGATAAGTGAAAACTGTTAAGACTTGTGAATCTTTAGAAAATTGATAAATGTGTGTTTTTCGTAAAAATAAATTTTTGACCAACTTTGGTAAACCATAACTCGGCGCTCAGAGACAGAAAATATTTAAAATTGAATTTTTATAAAAATTCATTTATCGATCTTTTCAACGGCTCAAAAATGGTTGAAAAATGAATTTTGTACCAAAAGATATGAACGTTTGAAAATTGGGTTCAAAATATGATTTTTACACATAATAGCATTTTACCTTTTCTGCAAGACTCGTGTACACAGAGGTGCCACGCGACGCGGGCACTGGGCTCTATCCAATGGCCTCGCATACACGGTAAGAGGCACACATATGCAGGAGTGTAAAAAATGAAGACTCGTGTACGCGAACGTGGTACGCGACGCAAGTAAACGATGCTGTTTTTGTAACGACCAAGCTTCTAGCACGTGATGACCAATGCTAGCCGCCAGGCGTTATTACACGGCTTTCCCTAAAGACTCTAGACCTTATATTAATATATTAATATATATATGCCTGTAGCGCTAGTCGAGATCGCGTGTCAGATATATAGATATAAGAAAATAGATAATGGTTAAATAGATAATATATACATGATGCATAGAAAATACAGAAAACATAGTAACATCATACATATATGCCCGAAGGTTTATTTAGTACATCATAATTCACCTCGGGTTACGTCGTTGCTTTCTCATGAAAATATTTACAGACACCATATTTATACTAACGGGCCTCGACTCACAAGAGACACTCTAGTCTGGGACCCATTCTAACTTGTTTATATAAGTATTTACAAAAGCACCTAGCCCTCTAAAAGTCTATACAAAGCGAGGGCAAAGACAACTACTACTACTGCTACTATTATAACTACTGCTGGTCATCTATCCCTGGTAGCTAAAGAAACACAGAAGTACTACGTGGAAGTTAAAGAAGTCGCTCTAACCCTCCGGTAATGTTACGGCTGCTCGTTAGTCCCAAGGCTGGAAAATCAAAGAAGATCTCACTGATTTGCATCTACGGAATGGGGAAGTAAGGGGTGAGAACCTAAGGTTCCCAATAGGGTACTACACAGGAAAACCTAAGGGGTTCCGCACCTAAGTCTAAGACTTCGCGTAGTTGGGTTGGTGAGTCACACAAATGAGTACAAGCACAAGTATATAGCAGAATAGTAACCAAGCACAGAATACAAGAAGCAGGAATAAAACACAATCATAGGTACAAGTAGGCAATCACAACATAGAGAATGCAGTAACCAAGTATGATGTATTCCTGGTCCTATGCAGGCCATGAGCTCATGCGTCGATTGACTACCCGCAATCCGACGTTACTTAGGAACTAGTCCTAGATATAGTTTTTCGATTGCGTCCGTCCGTGCATACGTGTCAATGTGGTTAAGAATACCACTAGTTAGTGACACATGTAATCGTTGCAAAGCTTGACGCCATGATATACACACAATGGGAAAATAGATTTTTAGCAGTCTGTGGGTAATACCCGCCTCCAAACAACCTCAAACACTTTGGGGTTTACAAATCTTTTTCCGCAGCACATCTTAATAAACTTTATCTCTAAGTGACTTCTCTCTCCCCTTATTTTTTAAATAAAACTTGTGCCCGGTCTTTGTCCTTTAAATCTCAGCCGTTGTCACATTTACTATTTTACCTTAGTACTTTTATATATTTTCAATTTTGTCCTTTTATACATGACCTCTCTTTTACCGTTTTCTTTAGCTTTTTAGTGATGCTTTTACCACTAGTGCACTTCACCATTTTACCCTCATATTTTTCCTGAAAGATCTTCTTATCATTTATTAAGTTAATTAATAATTTTTAATTTTGACTTCATTCCTAAATTTACTAATATGCCCCTAAGTACTCTAGTTTTACCGTTTAACCTGATTTAGCGTCAAAATATTACCGAGTTAATCCTAATATTTTTCTATGACAAAATTATCCATAATAATTTTAATTAATGCCAAATCCACCCTTAGGGACCTAAAAGATCATTTTACCCTTTATTAATTTATTTACTTTTCTAGTTACCACTTTTTATCATTTTACTTCTAATTTTTTTAAAGCTTTTATTTAGGTCTAAAATTTTATTGTAATTATAATTTTGACCCAGTTAATTTATATAATTACTATTTTACCCCTAATGATACTAATTTTAGAATTTTATTTATTTTTCATTTAAATTACACTTTTCACTCTTTTTTTACCCAGAAATGACCATAACACCTTTTTTACTTTTACACATCTTTTTCATAGGACTAAAATCAGTTTTCTAACCCCTTTCTAACCCTTATACATGTGACTTTCATGATCATTTAGTGACTGAATTTTCAGGGGTGCAGTTTTTTATTTTTATCCACTTTAAGTGACTTTTAAGACTTGAAACTTAAACCCCAAGTGCTCCATTAATTTTTGACTGTCTGATACATTTTCTAGAGGCAAATAAGCTTTAAATATTACTCAAATAATAGTTCAAAAATAGAGAAGCATCACTAAATTTCTAGAATTAAGAATCAGGTACAAAATCACCACAAAGTGGCTCATATGAATACTGAAAACAAGCACAAACATACTCTAACTAATCCTAACTCTTACCTTTTATGTAATTCAGTTATTAAACCTTTTACACACTGCAAAACATGTATACAAGGGCAGAAGCACAACTGATGATGCTGCAACTTTGTTTTTGGCCAAAAGTGTCGCAAAAACGTCGAAAGTCAACCACTTTGAGCTCGAATCTCTCTAACTCCTTAGGCGTGCTCCATGGGTGCTTCAAGAGGAGTTATATATATATTGAGGAGAGTAAGAATTTATCATGGCTACTATTTTTAAAAATAGAAAAGGAAAAGAGGAAGAACAAGGGTTTACCTAGGTGAAATTTTGGTATAAATGTAAGAATTAGCAAAAACGGGCAAGAGTTTGCGTTTGTATGGTTTGAGTCCTTGAAGAATACATGAAGAACAATGGAAGAAGAGTTGAAATACGAGCTGAGGAGCAGAGAATAGGTGCAAGAATTGTCTCTCTTTCTCTCTCAAGAATTCGGCCAAAAGAGTGTAAAAATGTGTAAAGTGTTTTGTGAATTTCATGGCCAGTGCTTCGTTAAACAAAAAATAAAAGTCTTACTGAATTTATGATGGTAAAAGTGGCTAAAAGTTTTGGGGTCAAGGGCTGGGCTTCATTGAATAAGGGGCGTGAAAATGAGGAAGCTTGGTTAGCGCTTGCGTATCGAGCTTATCCACAGTTAACCGCAGTTAGTTACTCGAGGTTAAAACACAGCAGAGAAGGGTGAAAGGCTGAGATAGTCTCGGCCTAGAGGTTGAAAAAGAGATACAAGTTAGGCCATGTAAGAATATTTTGGGTCTCTAGGAGTCGTTTGCGGAATACTAGTCAGAAATTCGGTTCAGAGTAAATTTTACCGTGTGGTAAAATAATTAATGGCTACTATTTATTCTTAAAGGAGTAAATCATGAATGGATGGCTAATATAAATTTTGAGGCACATTTAGTTGGGTAAAAATTATTTTGACAACTGATTCCGAGGTTTTCGGTTACTAGAGTTTTTCTCGACGCACGCAAAACCATCATTAAAAGTGAATTCCTGGCTCAAAAAGTCTCTAGTGAGGAAGATAAACCAATGGTAAGCTAATTTTTATTATTTTCTAGTCAAACTTGACTTTGGGGATTAATTACCCTCATAAAGTCAATTTTTACCATATTAATGGCCTTTTTCTTTTTAATTTTTTTCTTTTTCTTTTTTTTCAATTTTTTTCTTTAATTTTTGTTTTTTTACCATTGAGCCAGCCTCACTATTTCTTATTGGGCCGTGGTTCAAAATTTTGTGAAAGAAAATTTAAAATAGCCAGAAAAATCTGTTTACTGAAAATCAGGTTCTTACATTCTACCCTCCTTAAAGAAAATTTTGTCCTCAAAATTTTAGTTCTGCACAAGGAATTATAAGGACATCTATGTCTTGTATTATGGTTAATATTCTTAATTGGCATAATACTCACCTTAAGTGAAGTGATCGGGTCTAGTGACACTGGTGAGTAGTCATGGTAAAACTCTGCCCTGGTGATGGGGTCTAGAGGCCCTATCTGAAATTCTCTTGTGGCAGCCCCTTGCTAGATGTCCCTCATTATTGCAGTAATAACATATATTTGTACCAAACCGGCAAGGTCTCCTGCCATGATTTTTCCTACACTTTGGGCATATGAGGCCATCTTGAGTTTGCTGAGGTTGTTCTCCCTGTGCCCATCCTAGGTCATGATTATTGTTACTACCATTGAAACGAATGGGAAGGTTGCCTCCATGTCGGTTCCGGTGCTGTTGCTATCCATTAGATTTGAAATCTCTACCCCGAGGGGCTAGTCTCTGATCGAAACTTTATTGTGCAGCCTCTCAACGATTTGCTCGTGCAACTGCCAACTTCTTTGCACATTCCTCTACCAGTTGACTCTTATTGACTAATTCAGCAAAGTTCCTGATCTCCATTGGACCCACTAAGGCTCACAACTCTTCTCTGAGATCTCTTTCATACTTAATACACTTCCACTTCTTATATTCTGCAAGATTTCTTTAGCACACCTTTGAAAATCGACACAAGTCCTCGAATATCCGGGTGTACTCAGCCGCCGTCATGCTTTCTTGCCTCAACTATAGTAATTCCAACTCTTTGGCAGTGCAAGCGGACGGAGGAAAATACTTCTTGTAGAACTCAGTGTGGAAGTCAGTCCAAGTGATCTCAGCGCCTCCTTGTTTCAACAATTGGCTCACTCCCTGCCACCAATGCTATGCATCCCCCTTCAGCATGTAAGTGACAAACTCCACTTGTTGTCCTTCAGGAACATGTTGCACCTACAAAGCCCGTTCTATGAAACAAAACCAATCATCTGCCCCAGTCGGGTTGATGGTTCCAGAGAAATTGGGCAGATTAACTTTTAGGAAAGATGCCAAAGTCATTAGCCTATCCCCTTCGGGTACGTTGTTTTCCAATCCATTTCCATTTCCATGACCATTCCCATTATCGTTCCCCTGCTGTCGTTCCATTCTTTCCACCGCTCTGTTGGTTGCAGCGATGGAATCGCGCACAGCTGCAACCATTGCGTTCATAGATTCTAACAAGGTTGTCGGGTCAAATGTCGGCTCAGAACTCGGACTCGATTGACGAGGGCTACACCTGTTTGCAGACATTGAGGTCCTGTTAACACCAAACGATCAACGTTAAGATGATCAGTCTTAACACATCCAATTTAAGTGCTAACATTTCCAAAATGAATGCTCACAGACCATCATGCAAGATGTATCATTAGAGATACCCTAGTAGCATGGATATACACAAGCAGAACATGTGGTGAAGGATGGTCAATCCATCCCCAGGCTCTACCAAGGACGAACTGCTCTGATACCATTTGTAATGATCCAGCTTCTAGCACGTCATGACCAATGCTAGCCACCAGGCGCTATTACACGGCTTTCCCTAGAGACTCCAGACCTTATATTAAATATATACATATGAGCCTGTAATGCTAGTCGAGATCGCGTGTCAGATATATAGATATAACGAAATAGATAACGATTAAATAGATAATATATACATGATGCATTGAAAATACAGAAAACATAGTAATATCATACATATATGCCCAAAGCCTCATTTAGTACATCATAATTCACATCGGGTTACGTTGTTGCTTTTTCATGAAAATATTTAAAGACTCCATATTTCTACTAACAGGCCTCGACTCACAAGTGTCACTCTACTCTGGGACCCATTCTAACTTGTTTATATAAGTATTTACAAAAGCACCTAGCCCTCTAAAAGTCTATACAAAGTGAGGGCAAAGACAACTACTACTACTACTGCTACTATTATAACTAATGCTGGTCATCTATCCCTGGTAGCTGAAGAAACACAGAAGTACTGGCTGGAAGTTAAAGAAGTTGCTCTAACCCTCCGGTAATGTTACTGCTGCTCGCTAGTGCCAAGGTTGGAAACTCAAAGAATATCTCGCCGGTTTGCATCTGCGGAATGGGGAAGTAAAGGGTGAAAACCTAAGGTTCCCAGTAAGGTACAACACAGAAAAACCTAAAGGATTCTGCAGCCTAAGTCTAAGACTTCGCGCAGTTGGGTCGGTAAGTCACACAAACGAGTACAAGCACAAGTATATAGCAGAATAGTAACCAAGCACAGAATACAAGAAGCAGGGATAAAACACAATCACAGGTACAAGTAAGCAATCAAAAACATAGAGAATGCAGCAACCAAGTATGATGCATGCCTGGTCCTATGCAGGCCATGAGCTCATGCGTTGGTTGACTACCCGCAACCCGACGTTACCTAGGAACTAGTCCTAGATATGGTTTCCCGATTGCATCCGTGCGTGCATACGTGTCGATGTGGTTAAGAATACCACCAGTCAGTGACACAGGCAATCATTGCAAAGCTTGACGCCATAATATACGCACAAAGGGAAAACTGATTTTTAGCAGTCAGTGGGTAATACCCGCCTCCAAACAACTTCAAGCACTTTAGGGTTTACAGTTCTTTTTTCGCGGCACATCTTAATAAACTTTATCTCTAAGGGACTTCTCTCTCCCCTTCTTTTTAAATAAAACTTGTGCCCGATCTCTGTCCTTTAAATCTCAGCCTTTGTCACATTTACTATTTTGCCTTAGTACTTTTATATATTTTCAAGTTTGTCCTTTTGTACATGGCTTCTTTTTTACTGTGTTCTTTAAACTTTTATTCACGCTTTCACTACTAGTGTACTTCACCATTTTATCTTCATATTTTTTCTAAAAGACCTTCTTATCATTTATTAAGTTAATTAATAATTTTTAATTTTGACTTTATTCCTAAATTTACTAATATGCCCCTAAGTACTCTAGTTTTACCGTTTAACCTGATTTAGCATCAAAATGTTACCGAGTTAATCATAATATTTTTCTATGACCAATTTATCCATAATACTTTTAATTAATGCCAAATCTACCCTTAGCGACCTAAAAGATCATTTTACCCTTTAGTAATTTATTTACTTATTCTAGTTACCACTTTTTATCATTTTACTTCTAATTTTTTTTCTAAAGCTTTTATTTAGGCCCAAAACTTTATTGTAATTATAATTTTGATCCAATTAATTTATATAATTACTATTTTACCTCTAATGATACTAAGTTCAGAAGTTTATTTATTTTTCATTTAAATTACACCTTTCACTCTCTTTTTACCCAAAAATGACCATAACACCTTTTTTACTTTTACACATTTGTTTCATAGGATTAAAATCAGTTTTTTAATGTCTTTCAAACTCTTATACACGTGAATTTCATGATCATTTAGTGGTTGGATTTTCAGGGGTGCAGTTTTTCATTTTTATCCACTTTTAGTGACTTTTAAGGCTTGAAACTTAAACCCCAAGTGCTCCATTAATTTTTTACTGTCCCATACATTTTCTAGAGGCAAATAAGCTTCAAATATTACTCAAATAACAGTTCAAAAACAGAGAAGCATCACTGAATTTCTAGAATTAAGAATCAAGTACAAAATCACCACAAAGTTGCTCTTATGAACACCGAAAACAAGCACAAATATACTCTAACTAATCCTTACCCATACTTCTTATGTAATTCAGTTATTAAACCTTTCACACACTACAAAATGTGCACACAAGGGCAGAAGCACAGCTGATGATGGTGCAACTTTGTTTTTGGTGTCACAAAAATGTCAAAATTCAACCACTTTGAGCTCGAATCTCTCTAACTCCTTAGGCGTGATCCATGGGTGCTTCAAGAGGAGTTCTCTATATATGGAGGACATTCAGAATTCATCATGGCTACTATTTTTAAAAATAGAAAAGGAAAAGAGGAAAAACAAGGGTTTACCTAGCCAAAATTTCGGTATAAATGCAAGAATTACAAAAACGGGCAAGAGTTTGTATTTGTATGGTTTGAGTCCTTGAAGAACACATGAAGAACAATGGAAGAAGAGTTGAAATAGGGGCTAGGGTATAGAGAATAGATGCAAGAATTTTCTCTCTTTCTTTCTCAAGAATTCGGTCAAAAGAGTGTAAAAATGTGTAAAGTGTTTTGTGAATTTCGTGGCCAGTGCTTCGTTAAATAAAAAATAAAGTCTTGCTGAATTTATGTTGGTAAAAGTGGCTAAAAGTTTCATGGTCAAAGACTGGGCTTCAATGAATAACGGGCGTGAAAAGGAGGAAGCTTGGTCAGCGCTTGCGTGTCGAGCTTATCCACAGGTAACCGCAGTTAGTTAGTCGAGGTTAAAACACAGCAGAGAGGGGTGAAAGGCTGAGATAGTCTCGGCCTAGACGTTGAGAAGGAGATACAAGTTAGTTGGATGCCAAGTAAGAATATTTGGGGTCTCTAGGAGTCGTTTACGGAATACTAGTCAAAAATTCGGTTTAGAGTAAATTTTACCATGTGGTAAAATAATTAATGGCTACTATTTATTCTTAAAGGAGTAAATCATGAATGGATGGCTAATATAAATTTTGAGGCACATTTAGTTGGATAAAAATTATTTTGACAACTGATTCCAAGGTTTTCGATTACTAGAGTTTTTCTCGATGCACGCAAAATCGTCATTAAAAGTGAATTCCTGGCTCAAAAAGTCTCTAGTGAGGAAAATAAACCAATGGTAAGCTAATTTTTATTATTTACTAGTCAAACTTGACTTTGGGGGATTAATTACCCTCATAAAGTCAATTTTGACCATATTAATGGTCTTTTTCTTTTTCTTTTTTTTCTTTTTCTCTCTTTTCTCTTTTTTTATTTAATTTTCTTTTTTTTAACCATTGGGCTAGCCTCACTATTTCTTATTGAGCCGTGGTTCAAAATTTTGCGAAATAAATTTTAAAATAGCCAGAAAAATCTGTTTACTGAAAATCAGGTTCTTACATTCCACCCTCCTTAAAGAAAATTTTGCCCTCAAAATTTCAGTTATGCACAAGGAATTATAAGGAAATCTATGTCTTGTATTATGGTTAATATACTTAATTGGCGTAATACTCACCTTAAACGAAGTGATCGGGTCTAGTGACACTGGTGAGTAGTCATGGTAAAACTCTGCCCTGGTGATGGGGTCTAGAGGCCCTATCTAAAATCCTTTTGCGGAAGTCCCTTGCCAGATGTCCCTCATTATTGCAATAATAACATATATTTGTACCAAACGGGCAAGGCCTCATGCCATGATTTTTCCCACACTTCGGACATATGAGGCCATCCTGAGTTTGCTGAGGCTGTTCTCCCTGTACCCATCCTAGGTCAAACTTGACTTTGGGGGATTAATTACCCTCATAAAGTCAATTTTGACCATATTAATAGCCTTTTTCTTTTTAATTTTTTTCTTTTTCTTTTTTTTTCTCTTTTTTTTTCTTTAATTTTCATTTTTTTACGATTGGGCCAGCCTCACTATTTTTTATTGGGCCATGGTTCAAAATTTTGTGAAATAAATTTTAAAATAGCTAGAAAAATTTGTTTACTGAAAATCAGGTTCTTACAGTTTTAACCACTCGCGTACGTGGCCAAAGCTCGCATAAGCGACACCCTTAGTTTTCAAAGCATGTATACACAAGCCACCTTCATGCATACGCGAAACCTTTAGATTTTGGAAAAAGTGTGTTTTTATGTATTTTAACCAATTTTTTTGGTCTTCCAAAGCTTTATAAATTTCAATATGAGTCTAGAGCCAGTGAAATTAAGGATGGAAGTGTTCAGAATAAAGCCAACTGACTTGAATTAGTAAAATTGAGAGAAATGAGCAAGATGTTAAGTGAGAATGATGATGATTTTAAGGTTAATAATGAGAATGATGATGATTATGAGAATGATAATGATTATCATATTGTTATTTGAGCTTGGCTCTAAATTTAATACACCTGCCTAGGTAGATGTAGTGGCATTGATCTACTTTCTCCGGGTTTGATTTGAGTCTCCTGGGGTAGATGCTGTGGTTAGCCCCCACTTGCTCCCAATCGAGATTGATTTGAGGTTTGAAAAATTATCTGAGTTTCAAATTTCCTTGGGTAGATACAGTGGGTCAGCTCCACTTACTCCAGATTGATATCTGAGATTCTGTTGACCCTGCGTCGTAAGTGTGGTCGGATACTTATACATTTCTGGATGAGCTCTCCCCCATGGATATATGTATATTGAATGATTATGATTTTGAACTTGGGGATGCATGCTCGCAGGGACTGTCCAATGGTTAGCTACCAGGACATGTCGGGTTGGTTATGTAACCGACAGATGATATCATCGGCCATAGGACACACATTTATCATTTGCATATGTTTGACTTGTTGGGGTACTTGTTTTGGATTGCCTAATTGTATATGATATGTTATATGACTACATGCTACTTGCATTAATTGTTCCTACCTATGTATTACTTGTCTTTTTTTTGTGCTTGTACAACTAAGAGGTCATTCACGCTGATATCGGTTGACACTGAGCCATCCTTGTTGAAATGAAATGATGAGATGATTGATTTACAATGATGAATGTTGAATGAGATGGTTTGAGCTCCCTGGGTAGACATAGTGAAGTGATTTCACTTGCTCCAGGTGGAGATAAGAGGTATTGACATAAGATCACAAAGTTAAATTAGCTGGTGCTGTTTCTGATTTTGATTATGTTTTGTTGAAGAATTGGGAAAGGTTAAGAATTATTGACTTAGATTTAGAATCCTCTTATGTTAGTTGCCTAATTTTGGATTAGAGATAACATAGGATGGATCATGATGAGATAAGAAGTTTAAGATTGCTTAGTGAGTTCGTGTTGTCTTATGTAGTATTTCTTTGGCACTTTTATTGTACTGGAAACCCATGGGTTGGGGTTCTCATTCTGTATATATCTCTTATTTTTCAGATGTAGGTCTAGGTACTCAGCAGTGAGCTGGGATTCATCTGAGGGATAGCGAAGATTTTTGTCTCCTCTGATTTACATTTTGTTTAGATTTTCTCCGCTTTTATTTCAAAAACTTATGAAATGTATTTAATCTTTTTGAAAACTTTTCTATAGAGGTCTTTGTATATCTTTTGGGAGAGATTAGGAGATATTGTTGTCAACTGCTTTTATTCTGTACTCTAGCCGGCCTAAACTTTGCAGGTTGCGACTAGTGACTATTTACTTATGTTATATATCTATGTTCTGTCTTTATCTCATTCTCCTTTATGGCTTTATCTTTATATCGCTTTCTATTCATGCTCTATCTTCTATTTTGTCGATACGTGAGTGTTACGACTTCGCGATTTTATTTTACTTTTTTCAGGCTTTTCGTTAATACTTTCTTTCAAAATTTTATATATGTATGTATTATAATCCACCTTGAGAGTCGTACCACCTTATTATTGATGACTTATGATTCGAGCATAAGAATTTGAATATTAGAGTGTTACAAAATGTGCAAGGTAGTATAACAGAGTTAATGAGTAGACAATCATGTGCATAAAGCTCTTACTCTTGTCATCAGCATAAGACCTACTACATGACAGACGCTCAGAGTATGTAATTGAAGCATAGTCAGTCCATTCTTCATACTCTATAGAAAAGACTACTCTGATACCATAATGTAACACCCTTACTATCAGAATGTCACGCTTTCGGCTGCGCCACTCTGATAGCGAGGATATTACGACATCTTCTATATACTTAATAATAAAATAGAAGCCTTTAACTCAAAACCTTAAAGCTATTTTCTTTGAAAAATCGAAAGTTCCTTTATTTTTAGAACATACATATATAAACAAATTCAATCATATATATATATATATATATATATATATAAAAACATACGAGACTTCTCATACAAGTAACTTATAAATATTATAAACATACATATCATTACAACTCCTATTCTTTTTTATAGAAATATAATAACAAAGGCGATGGAAAACCTATAACTAATATATAAATATACAACACAACCAAAGGCACAGAAGAAACTCCATAAAAATCCTAGTCCGTCCTAAAAAGAGAAGTCTGTAGGGGGTGAGAACCTAACCACACGGTCTCACCAGAGAAGTTCAGAATTGTTATAAGAGGATATGAATAAAGAAATGAAAGAATTTCAAATGAAAATGATTATCGCTCATCCTATGAAAATTTTTTGAAAATAAATAATTATCCAAAATCCAATTTCATATTTTAATTTATAAAAAGACTCAATCAAATATAATATCCAAAAAATTTCACCACATACCAATGAACTATTCTAACTAGACTTACCCATAATTCAACCAATCAAGGCCTCCGGCCCAAAATAAAATCAAAATCACGGACTATGGCCCAGCATATAATCAAATTACGGCCTCTGGCCCAAAATATAATCAAATCACGGCCTCCGGCCCAACATATAACCAAATCATGACCTCCGGCCAATCGTATAATCAAATCACACTCAAACCACAATAATCCAAACCAACCAGTCACAATCACGTGTCGGTTATCTTGCCAGAACTCGACACATCGGTAGCTAACCCAAATATCATCTCTCATGTGTATTCAGGAATATAGTGTCTGACACACTCTCAGGATATAGTGACCGCTACACTCTCGGGATATAGTGCCTGCCACACCGCTAGGATATAGTACCCACCATACTCTCGGGATATAGTACTTGCCCCTCTCAGGATATAGTGTCCACTACACTTCTACACACCAAGAGAATATATTATTAGAGATATAGTATCCAATACACTCTCAAGATATCGTGCCTGGCGCACCTTTCTCAACTGGGATATAGTTCCCATGCACGTTCTCGGGATATAGTGTTCGGCACACTTTTCAAACATAATCACTTCGTAGGCTAATGAATCAAACTTTCATAATCCTCAATTTCAATTTCATTCTTAAGTTGAAAGCATTTTCAAAGGACCTAGAAATAATTCCATTTCGCTAAATCAAATTCAAATACTTCAACTTCTCTAAAATGTCTCAAAAAAATTTTTCAAAGTGTCAAAAACTCCTTTATTCTCAAATACACATTTACATTACTTTATTTTTAATTAAAATCCTTAAAACATATTTCATTAATTTAAATCAATTCATTAAAACTCATTTTTATGTTAACCAAAAACCCTTCACACTAAGTTCAAAACCATTTAAAGTTTAAACCTCTTTCAAAAGACTCAAAAATAATCCTTTTTGCAATTCAAAATCTTAACTAAAACAACATAACCATTTATTCTTTAATAATACTTTAAAATTCGCTAAAATACCTCAAAACATACTGTTTTGGGAGCTACCTGAAACCGGACTGATTGAGCTTGAATGTGTGGTTCAAACATTGAAAAGAGGTGGTCTCCGACTGGTTCGTGTCTGTGAGCCGCCTTCTGAGTTATTTGTATGCTTGAATAGGTGGGGGGTGGCACCTGCAAGATACTCCGATGCCTAAGTCAGCAAGGGATTGAGCAGGTTTAGAATATTGGAACTTAAGTATACCTAAGACCGTCAGTGTACTTATAGGTGATGAGCCAATAACCACCGTTGGAGTAGTTCCACTATTGATGGTGGATAATCGTTCCTTTTATCTTAGGGTTGTTGATATCTCTCTTCTAGAAGTGGGAGAAAGATTTACGGGGGCAGTTATTCACTTAGATAAGTGTTAAGTGCCTGCTTATGTCGAACTCGGCCTCTTGAATGAGGTCGGACGAGCGGTAGAGGCCAATCTGCTGAATTGGGCCTTTTAACTCGATTTGGGCCTGACTTTGTTATTTGGGCCAGGGCATGAACAGTTCCTCTACTCGAATTTGATCTCTTTACTGTGAGTCGGGTTTGAGTATTGGTCGAACTCGGGGATACTTAGGTCGAGGTTCTCCTTTTAAGTCGGAAAACCGACGTGATTTCGAATTATCAACCGTCGCGTCTTTTGCCTCTTCGCATTTACATGTGGAGAGCGGTTACATTGGTAACGGTGCCCCCTTTTAATGAGTGGGCTAATTTTACAATTATGTCCTTGGCCTCTTATAAGTACTCTTCAATGTTCCTTTTTCTCCTTTTTTGTCTTTGGTGCGGAATTTATAACCCACTAACTTACCGGCAAGTGCACCGGGTCGTACCAAGTAATACCTTACGTGAGTAAGGGTCGATCCCACGAGGATTGATGGATTAAGCAACAATAGCGTTTGATAGGATTAGTTAGACAAATAAAAAATAGTGTTGAGAGTTCAAAGACATTAAATAATAGCAAAAATATTAAAGATAGACAGATAAATAAGTTGGGAATAAAATATGGAGAAAACAGTTAAGGCTTCAGAGTTATCTATTTTCTGGATTGACTTTTCTTATTAACTAATTTTAATCATGTAAGATTTAATTAATGGCAAACTATTTGTGACTAGACCCTAATTCTTTAGACCTTCCTAGTCTCCTCTAAAATTCATCAACTGCCAATTCCTTGGTCAATCAATTCCAATTAGAGGGTAATGATCAAATTCTAGTTTATATGCCACAAGAATCCTAATTATCCAAAAATAAAGGGATTATATGTCACGTATCCCGTTAAATACAAACAATTAGAAATTCAGGATAATATGTTTTCAAGCTATTGTTCAAGTAAAGAGCTTTTCCAAGTTATACAAGAACTTAATTAGAACATGGGTCATACTTCCGTTCCACCCAAATTCATAAAATGAAGAACGAAAACAATTATTGAAATATAAATCAAAACATGAATTAAAATAGAAAAATAATATTATCAATCCATACAATAGACAGAGCTCCTAACCTTAACAATGGAGGATTAGTTACTCATGGAATATGGAATGTAAATTTGTATGGAATAATATTGTGGAATGTTCTGCTAAAACCACCCTGTTGGGATCCCTTTTATAACTAATCCTAATAATTTAAAAATCAAATTTCTAAAATTAAAATAATATCTTTTCCTAAAATAAGATTTGAATTTAAATTCGAATTAATTAACAAGTCTTCAGCTGATGGGTGGGGACTACTTGATTTGTCCATTCTACAGCTTCTAATCTGTGTTTTCTGGGCTAAGAATTGAGTTAAAATAGTCCAGAAATTGCCCTCAGCGTTTTCTGTCAATTCTACAGATCGTTCATGTGACGTGTCCGCATCGTCCACGCATTCGCGTCATTTGTGCAGATTCCAGTCCACGCGTTCGCGTCAGGCACGCGATCACGTCATTGCGATTTCCTTCTTTCTACGCGGTCGCGTGAGCCATGTGTCCGCGTCGGTATTCGCTGGTCATCTCCTTGGTTTCTTCTCTTTCTCTGCAAAAACTTCATCAAATCCATCTGAATGCTACCTAAAATGAATAAAATTGCACAAAACTCAAAATAGCATCCATAGTGGCTAAAATATAATTAATTCTTAATTAAACTCAACAAGTTAGATGCAAATTCACTAGGAAAAGATAGGAAAGATGCTCACGCATCACAACACCAAACTTAAATTGTTGCTTGTCCTCAAGCAACCAAAAACTAATATAAGCTTAGGATGTGAATTTGCATGAGAATGAGAGTTCGATTAAGCTCATGTCTCTTCTTATAGTGGGGTTTACAACTGCAATCCTGAATAGTTTTGGCATCTCACTTTATCCTTTGAAGTTCAGAATGATTGGCATCCATAGGAACTCAGAATTCAGATAGTGTTATTGATTCTCCTAGTTCAGTTTGTTGATTCTTGAACACAGCTACTTTATGAGTCTTGGCTGTGACCCTAAGCATTTTGTTTTCCAGTATTACCACCGGATACATAAATGCCACAGACACATAACTAGGTGAACCTTTTCAGATTGTGACTCAGCTTTGCTAGAGTCCCCAATCAGAGGTGCCCAGAGTTCTTAAGCACACTCTTTTTCCTTTGGATCACGACTTTAACCGCTTAGTCTCAAGCTTTTCACTTGACACCTTCACGCCACAAGCACATGGTTAGGGACAGCTTGATTTAGCCGCTTAGGCCAGGAATTTATTCCTTTAGGCCCTCCTATCCATTAATGCTCAAAGCCTTGGATCCTTTTTACCCTTTGCCTTTTAGTTTAAAGGGTTATTGGCTTTTTCTGCTTGCTTTTTCTTTTTTTTTTCTTTCCCTTTTTTTTGCAAGCTTTATGTTTTTCACTGCTTTTTCTTGCTTCAAGAATCAATTTTATGATTTTTTTCAGATTATCAATAACATTTCTCTTTTTCATCATTTTTTCAAGAGCCAACAATTTTAACATTCATAAACTTCACTATCAAAAATATGCACTGTTCAAGCATTCATTCAGAATCACAGAAAATACCACCACATCTAAGTAAGTGAGACTACTCTAAAAATTAAATTCAAATTCTCATGCACTACATCTGTTCTTCTTTCTTTTTGATTTCAAGCTTAGTGGGCAATACATGAGACATCTTTCAGAATTAAAGTACTTAACAGAAAAATTAAACTAGAACCTATGAATCTACTAATAAAGGATCATGCAATAAATAAAACAAAGTAGCAGGAAACTAGAACATAATATAATAAAAGCGGGAAGGAATAAAAAAAATAAAAGGAACTCAACCACCTTAGTTATCCTAGCGGACGTTTTATTTTTTAGGTTGTGCTCCTCCGTGAAGATGATTCACCTCCCTTTGGTGCCATAAGAATAGACAGAAAACCTATAAGCGAAGCGTCAACACCAAATTTAAGGGTTTGCTTGTCCTCAAGCAAAGAAGAACTGAAAATAAAAAGAGATAAATATTAAGATGAAAGAAAAATAAAAGGATAAGAGAATAAGAGAGAATTAGGATTGGGAGAGCGAGAAAGAAAACTGGGCGGCACAAGCGACGCGTTCGCGTACGGCACGCGTACGCGTGGGTCGCGATTTTTTATAATGACGCACAAGCGTCAGGCACGCGTCCGCGTGCTCTGGGTTTTGTGCGATTCGCGCAAAGCCAGCCGCGCGCCCGCGTGACTTTCTGTTCGCATGGCTTGGGAACCAAATTTTCATACGACGCGTGCGTGTCATGCACGCACTCGCGTGGATGGTCGTATGTGCAACTGACGTGAACGCGTCAGTCACGCGTCTGCGTGACCAAATTTGTGCTTTTAGCACATTTCTTGCCCCAAGCCAGCACAACTCTCTGCCCAAACACTCTTTTACGTCGAATTTGCAGGTCACGCGTTCGCGTCAGTGACCCGCCCGCGTGAATGGCGAAAATCACAAACGACGCGAACGCGTGGGGTACGTGTTCGCGTGGGATCGTTTGTGCAAAAGGCATGAGTCCAGCGCTACACCCGCGCAACTTTCTGTCAATTTTTATTTTTTTTTTACGCACACATGATTGATGCGTTCGCGTCAATGACGCTTGCGCGTCGTGTGCCTCCACCGCTTTTTTTTTTTGTTTTTTTTGAAATATAGCTTGAGGTGTTCGGTTCCTGGAAGAACATAGCTGCATGATCAGAAAATTAGTAAGAACTCAATAAAAATAAAATAACTAAGAAAACTACTACTACAAAAAATAGCTAAGGATACGAAATTATCGGGTTGCCTCCCGACAAGCGCTTCTTTATCGTCACTAGCTTGACGGTCAGCTCCTCTAAAGTGGAGGATCATAGGGGCTCAGCTCTTCACCCCTTACTTTGAACTTCTTTCCTGTGTCTCCATAACGTAGCTCAATATGCTCCAGAGAGAGGATTCTGATTACTGTATAAACCCATGCTGGATTGCTGGTCAACACCACCTTCATTCCTGGGGAGAAACCTTCAGTGGGGATCTTTTTGTTTCTCCATCCTCTGGGTATTTTTTTCGTTTTGGGGACCTCCTCCTTGGTGGATGATGCAGTTCCAATACCAAACTTAGGTTTGATGTCAGGCAGAATTTTATCGGTTGTCACCACAGGAGGTTTGAGTTGCAAATTCTGCTGTGCATCATCAGGGGGGTTCTTAAAGGTTTGGATCAATAAGCTTAGCCTGCATGCACCTCTCTTCTTCACCTGTTGAATGTACATCTTTGAATACATGAAAGACCAGTTGCTCATTATGCACTCTAAGCACTAATTCACCCACTTCTACATCAATCAGAGCTCTTCCAGTGGCTAGGAATGGTCTTCCTAGAATTATAGAGGCATTCTCATCCTCCCCTGTATCAAGAATCACAAAATCTGCTGGGAGGAAGAACTTACCTACTTTGACCAAGATATTCTCCACTAATCCGTATGCAGGCTTTATAGATTTGTCCGCCATCTGTAATGCTATCTTTGTGGGTTGTGCCTCTTGGATCTGCAGCTTCTTCATCACAGACAAGGGCATTAAATTGATGCTTGCTCCCAGATCACATAACGCTTTCTCAAAGGTTGTACTCCCGATGGTGCATAGAATTTGAAAGCTCCTTGGATCTGGCATCTTCTTTGGTAAGTTATTCTAAATGATGGCACTGCATTCTTTAGTCAGGACCACTATCTCATCTCCCTTTAAAGGCTTCTTCTTTGACAACAGCTCCTTCATAAACTTGGCATAGAGGGGCATTTGTTCCAAAATCTCAGCAAAAGGAATATTGATTTGCAACTTTCTAAAGACTTCCAAGAACTTTGAAAACTGTTTGTCCTTGGTCTCCTTTTGAAGTCTCTAAGGATATGGCATTTTAGGCTTATACTCAGGAGCCTTTGGCAATGTAGGATAAGTGTCAAGAGAGTCTGGGAATGGGTTGTCTGCACGCTTTAGAGGGGTGTGCTCCACTTCTCCCTTCTTCTCCTCTGGAGCTTCCTTTTCAACTAGCTCTTCATTGGCCTTGGTCTCAGAGCCAGCTACTTTACCACTTTTCAATTGAATAGCCTTGCAATCTTCTCCTGGGTTCACCATTGTATCCTCTTGAAATGTACTTGCAGACCTCTCAAGTATTTGCTTGCTTAGTTGGCCCACTAGCACCTCTAAGTTTCTAATAGAGGCTCTGGTTTCCTGTATAACTTGTGCTTCCGTACTTGCCACTTGTTCACTTATTATGATGATAGCCTTGCATTCCTCTCTTGGATTTGGAATTGTGTTACCAGGAAGGCTATTAGTGGTCCTCTGATCGATTTCAGTGACTTTTGTAGCTAATTGACCCATTTGAATCTCCAGGTTCTTGATGGATGCTCTGGTTTCCTGTCTAAAACCTGTCAATATTGCTTCCAAATCATTGTTTTACTGGAAACCGCCCTGAGAACTATTGTTGAAGTTCTGAGGTCTCTGAGGTTGGTCCCTCCATCCAAAATTTGGGTGATTTCTCCATCCCTGGTTGTATGTCTTAGAATATGGATCATTGTTGGGATTCTTAGGACTACTCCCCATGTAATTCACCTGTTCAGAAGAGGGTTGAGCATAATCATAATTATCATTTTGCATAAAGTTACCTGCCATGTCATAGGAGACTTCCTGTGGTGGATTTTGGGTGTTGATAGCTGAGACTTGCATGCCACTCATCTGTTGAGTAAGTAGATTTATTTGCTGAGTCATCAGCTTGTTCTGAGTAAGAAGAGCATTAACAGCTTCTACTTCCAACACGCCTCTCTTCTAAGGGGTCTCAGAGTTCACAGGATTCCTGTTAGATGAGTATAAATATTGGTTGCTTGCAACCAATTCAATCAGCTCAATAGTCTCCTCTGGTGTCTTCTTCTTGTGCAGTGAACTGCCTGCAGAAGTGTCTAGGCTCATCTTGGACATCTCACCCAAACCTTCATAAAAGATATCTAGTTGGGTCCATTTGGAGAACATGTCCAGAGGGCATTGCCTAGTTAAAAAAAAAATAAAACTAGTTAAAAAATAAAACTAGTTAAAAAAAATTATCTAATCTAAGCAATCAAACAACGAGTAGTTGTCAATCACAATCAATCCCCGGCAACGGCGCCAAAAACTTGGTGCAGAATTTATAACCCACTAACTTACCGGCAAGTGCACTGGGTCGTACCAAGTAATACCTTACGTGAGTAAGGGCCGATCCCACGAGGATTGATGGATTAAGCAACAATAGCGTTCGATAGGATTAGTTAGACAAATAGAAAATAGTGTTGCGAGTTCAAAGACATTAAATAATAGCAAAAATATTAAAGATAGACAGATAAATAAGTTGGGAATAAAATATGGAGAAAACAGTTAAGGCTTCAGAGTTATCTATTTTTTGGATTGACTTTTCTTATTAACTAATTTTAATCATGTAAGATTTAATTCATGGCAAACTATTTGTGACTAGACCCTAATTCTTTAGACCTTCCTAGTCTCCTCTAAAATTCATCAACTGCAAATTCAATGGTTAATCAATTCCAATTAGAGGGTAATGATCAAATTCTAGTTTATATGCCACAAGAATCCTAATTATCCAAAAATAAAGGGATTATATGTCACGTATCCCGTTAAATACAAACAATTAGAAATTCAGGATAATATGTTTTCAAGCTATTGTTCAAGTAAAGAGCTTTTCCAAGTTATACAAGAACTCAATTAGAACATGGGTCATACTTCCGTTCCACCCAAATTCATAAAATGAAGAACGAAAACAATTATTGAAATATAAATCAAAACATGAATTAAAATAGAAAAATAATATTATCAATCCATACAATAGACAGAGCTCCTAACCTTAACAATGGAGGATTAGTTACTCATGGAATATGGAATATAAATTTGTATGGAATAATATTGTGGAATGTTCTGCTAGAACCACCCTGTTGGGATCTCTTTTATAACTAATCCTAATAATTTAAAAATCAAATTTCTAAAATTAAAATTAAAATAATATATTTTTCTAAAATAAGATTTGAATTTAAATTCGAATTAATTAACAAGTCTTCAGCTGATGGGTGGGGACCACTTGATTTGTCCATTCTGCAGCTTCTAACCTGTGTTTTCTGGGCTAAGAATTGAGTTAAAATAGTCCAGAAATTGCCCTCAGCTTTTTCTGTCAATTCTGCAGATTGTTCATGTGACGCGTCCGCATCGTCCACGCGTTTGCGTCATTTATGCAGATTCCAGCCCACGCGTTCGCGTCAGGCACGCGATCGCGTCATTGCGATTTCCTTCTTTCCGCGCGGTTGCGTGAGCCATGCGTCCACGTCGGTATTCACTGGTCATCTCCTTGGTTTCTTCTCTTTCTCTGCAGAAACTTCATCAAATCCATCTGAATGCTACCTAAAATGAATAAAATTGCACAAAACTCAAAATAGCATCCATAGTGGCTAAAATATAATTAATTCTTAATTAAACTCAATAAGTTAGATGCAAATTCACTAGGAAAAGATAGGAAAGATGCTCACGCATCAGTATTCTCTTCAAATTTACTCTTCGTGCTTTCTTCCATATTCGAAAGACCTTCGCGCTTTGGTGCTTGCCTCATCTGTTCCTGGGTTTTTCATCCCATTCATTCTTGTTATCAGTTCTTTTCTCCAAGAAAGGTTAGTTTCTCATTACCTTCACTCTTTATTAGCTTTCACAGTATCTTCGTTATTTTTATTAAGTGTACTGAATAATCGAGGAAGAGATTCTTCGTAGGTTTTTGGCACCTTCATTATTTGTAGTAGGAAACTTTGGATTTTTGTGCTTTTCTTTTTACAAAAATCATTTTCTTTGATGTGGTTGACTGTTTTGTTTGAAAAGGAGCTGTCTTGTTTCAAGACCTGTTTTTGATGGTTTATTTTTCTTTGTGCAATGTAGGTATATCTTCCTATATATTTTTCCATTTTTGAAAGTGTCTTCCCAAGTTTCTGAAGCCTTATTGAGATGGGTAGATTCCTCTGTCCTTTCTGAACACCCAATAGTAGATGATGCTTTTGTAATCGAACTTAGAAAACACCATAGAATTTGTAGTCTTGATGCTGACAAACCCAAATACGAGTTAGTGGCCCTAGACCCTAAGGACCGAGTTTGCTATGGGAGGATTAATGACTCTGATCCCCACTTTGTTTTTAAGTATGATTGCCTGTTTTCTCGCTTGGGGGTTGATAAACCCCGATTTTGTGGTTTATCTTGTGCTTATTTTGAGAAATTTCATCAAAATTTCTCACACTTATTCGCAAGAAATGCATGGTTTTGTGTTCACTTCCCAATATTGCTCTATGATGTAAAACATGCTCATTTTACCTTAAAATTGCCATACTTTAATCCTCTTCTATTGTCATTCAATGCCGTGATGTATTTGTTGAGTAATTTCAAGAATTATAGGGTAAGAATGACTTAGAAGAGAGGGAGAAAGCATGTACAAAAGGGAGGAACATGAAGAATTGAGATATTGGGAAAGCAGCATCGGCGAGCTCGCGCACTCCACGCGCACGCGTGGATGGGATGGGCTGGAAGCGGCACGCAAGGATGGACGCATCCGCGCGAATTAGGAGATTCTTATCGACGTGCGCGCATGCGTAAATCGCAAGAGCAATCGACGCGCGAGCACGCATGGCGCGCACGCATGGAAGGCTGCACGTGACCTCATTAAAGGAAATCGTGCCTGGTGATTTCTGAGGCTCATTAGGCCCAATTTCAAGCTGTTTCTGCATGGAAAAAAGACCCAAGGATGCAAGGAGAAAGGAAGAGATCACTCATTTTACACTAGGACATAATTTTTAGCTAGTTTTTGGTTCTTTGGTTATTCTAGAGGGAGAAACCCTTGTTCCTCTCTAGATCTAGTTTTAATTTGATCTTCCCTTGTTAATTTGTGACTTGGATCTTGTTAATTACTAGTTTTAATTGTTCAGTTTGAATTTCTTGTTACAATTTTGCTTATATCTTGTGATAGTTTATGAATTCTTGTCAATTATCATTTTATACCCATTTCATGAATGTTATGAATCTTGACTTGTTGATGTTATATTGATGATTTCTATGCTTAGTCTAGTAGTTTGGATGATTGTATGTTGATAATTGTTAGTGGATATTTGTAGAATTCAATTTAATTGCTATTTTGAACATGCCTTTTGTTAGTGCTTACCAAGTGTTTGATGAATTGTTTACTTTGATTATGGAGTAGTCTTTTTCTCTCTTGGCCTAGGTCAAGGGAATTGGGTAAACTTGAGTCATTGGGTCTAATGGATCTGATGGTTTGGGAGCCCTAGGTGGTCAATTTGATACTCATTGATGTCAACCCACTACTAATCTAATTAGTAGGTAGGTTGGGACTTTTGGGTTAATGTGATCAGGGCCATTTGACGTACTTCAAGTCTAGGGGTAGATATCACGTACTTAAGACTTTGAGAGTAGACTTAATGAGCTTGGTTCCTTATAATTGTCAAGGCATAGTTGTTAGACAAGGATGGTGATCCCAATTCCCGAGCCTAGCCAAGAGTTACCTTTATTATTCATACTTGAAATCAACTTTCTCAACCAATTGCTTTAGTTGTAGTTTCTTGTTTGGGTTACAATAGAATTAAGTGGAATGTTGTTTATTCATTGAAAGTGCTTATGTTTTGCTTAGTTGATTGAATTAATTGTTTCATTTTAAGATTACTTGTTTGTTAAGATTCCCATTTATTTTCATGCTTATAACTCACAACCCCGGATTTCTAACCAATGTCGAAGCACATGATTGCCCATTCCTTGTGAGACGACCCGAGGTTTGAATACTTCGGTTATTTCTATTGGGGTTGAACTTGTGACAACCAAATTCCTCTTCTAAATTTGACCCCCGAGGATTGTTGTTGGTAGAGCTATACTTACAACGCGGTTTTCTTGAAGAGAATCTTTACCAATACACCCTTGGCGCTTGCAGTGTCAAATTTTTGGTGCCGTTGCCGGGGAATGGTTGCAACATATGCCTTGATATTGGTTATGTGAATATTGTAGATAGTTTACTCTTTTACTTACTTAGCCATAGTTTAGATTTCCTTTACATTTATGCTATGACTTTCAAGTTTGATGACTCGGTCTCAACCGAATTCTAGCTTAGCCAATTTTGATCCCGAGATCGAAAGGACTTTATTACACACTCGGCAAGCTAGGCGGCGGTTGGACTATACACCTAGTACTTCGGCCTCTCTTGAGGAAAACACCGAATCACTAGACGTTACCGAGAGTGACTTAGAGTCTGTTACTTCCTATTCTTCTGTTGGCACTACTAATACATCTTTGCATCCTACAGGTGAGCCACACATGGCGGAGCCACGCCGGATCACTTTGCATGAGCAAGGAGCTCCGGATATCATACTTCAACCGTTGCAAGCAAGGTATCCTAACCTTGATCCGAACTTTGAGTTGAAGGGTAGCTTGATAAATCTACTTCCTAAGTATCATGGGTTGCCGGGTCAAGACCCCATCCGACATTTGAAGGATTTTCAAGTTGCTTGTTCTACGGCTCGAAGGCATGGAGCGGATGAGGTAGCTATCATGGTTTTTGCCTTCCCATTCTCTCTTGAAGCGCAAGCAAAAACATGGTTCTATTCGCTACCGGATGAGATTGTGACTAATTGGGATTTCTTGAGAAGAGAGTTTCTTGATAAATTCTTTCCATCAGAGAAGACCGACTACATCCGGAAAGAGATTTCGGGCATAATGCAAAGAGACCAAGAGAGTTTGTACGAGTAGTGGTCTCAGTTCAAGAGGTTATTAGAGTCATGTCTACACCACGGAATGACCACTAACTTACTCATTAGCTACTTTACCGGAGGTCTTTGTACGGAGGATAGAAGATTGCTCACCGCTTCTAGTGGTGGCTCCCTTTCGAAAAACAAGACGGAGGAAGAAGCTTGGGATTTGATAAAGAATGTTGCCGAATCTACACAACACACAAGAGTGAGGAGTAATCCCCTCAAGGGTGTGGTAGAACCATCCCCTTCCGAATCAAGCTTAACCAAGGCACTTGGGGATATGACCACCATCCTTACACAAATTCAAAGGGATCAAAAGGAATACTACTCCAACAAAGCCGTCCAAGCCCTACCTCCAGTTGCTCAACTTGAAGGCCCTCCTAGAATTTGTGGTTTGTGCTCTAGCACCACACATTACACCGACCAATGCCATCAAATTCAAGAGGAACATGCTCTTGTGGTAGCCAATGTGAATTACAACAACCGTCCACCCTACCCTTCTCAAGGTCAAAACAATTACCATCAAGGTGGTAGTCAACATCAAGGGTGGAGAGATAATGTAGAAGGAAGCAATCAAAACCAAAGATGGAACAACTCTCCTTCTCATCACAACAACAACCAATATTCATCCCAATATCACCACAACAACACCAACTACCAAGCCAACCAAGGCCACTCCAACCAAAACTAAAACAACTACACCAAGTACCAAGCACCACACCATAGACAACAAAATCAAAACCCAACTCCTCCATCTTCCAACAATCAAGTTGAAGAGCTTAGAGCCGCTATGGAAAAACGAGATGAGAGCAACAAGGCTCAATTTGATGCCTTGAGTACTCAATTGGCTAACCTCACCAACTTGCTTTCAAAGATAAACATGTCAAACCAACCACCAAACCCCAATAACAACATCAACCAACCCTCAAGTTCTTCTAACCTTCCATCCCAACCCCAACCAAACCCAAAGGGCGGTCTCAACGCCATCACTCTAAGGTCGGGGACTACATTAAAGGAGATACCTCCAAGGGGCATGGAGGATGTTCATGAGAAAGAGGTAGTTGTCGAAGCTCCACATGAAGAAGAGGTGGTAGACAAAAGGCATGAGGAAGAAGGAGTAAACCTCAAGAAACCCAAAAGGAAAGCTATAGTGGATGAGTCCGTTCCTATTCCATTCCCTTCCATGGTGAAGAAAGCAAAGAAGATACCGGAATTTGATTTGAACATGCTTCAAGTGTTCAAAAAGGTTGAGGTAACTATACCGCTCCTTGATGCTATTCAACAAATTCTAAAGTATGCAAAATTTTTGAAGGACTTATGTACACACAAGGATAGGATAGGAGAATTGGAGACATTATCCCTGGGTAGTTCAATTTCTTCCTTGATGGAACCTATTCCAAGAAAATGTGGTGACCCGGGACCATGCTTAGTGTCTTGTTGTATTGGTGGATACACTTTTCATGATTGTATGTGTGACTTGGGAGCTTGTGTTAGCATCATGCCACTTTCTATCTATGTGCGGTTGAATTTAGCTCCATTGAAGAAGTCGGCGGCGAGGTTTGCCTTAGCCGATAAAAGTGTGATCACAGTGATGGGAATAGCGGAAGATGTACTTGTGGCAATTAAGGATTTGGTCTTTTCGGTCGACTTCTACATCCTTGAAATGCCTCCAATAGAAAATAGAAGCTCATCCTCCGTTCTACTTGGTAGACCCTTCCTCAAAACCTCCAAATTCAAGCTAGATGCCTTCACCGGTGTATATTCCTTTGGGGTTGGAGACAAGACTATCAAGTTTAATTTAGAGGAAGCCATGAAACATTCTCCCGAAGAACATTCTATGCTCTGATGCGATGTAATTGATGAAGTGGTAGCGGAAGTGAAAGAGGAAGACCATGACAAGTCGTGCTACCCCACTGTTGAGGAGAAGGATGACCAAGAGGATGAACAAGAAGAAGAAATTATCAAGAATGAGTCCCATGAGCCTGATGAAAAGGAACATCATCTTGAGGTAAAAAGTGAACTAAAGCCCCTTCCATCTCATTTGAAATATGCTTTCTTAGAGGACAACCAAGGGTTTCCAGTCATTATTGCTAGTGAGCTCTCAAGTGAAGAAGAAAGAAAGCTCCTAGACGTTCTAAGAAAGTACAAGAAAGCAATAGGATGGAGCCTAGCGGATATTATAGGAATTGACCCCCGCAAGTGCATGCATAGGATATTTCTCTAAGATGGAGCCAAGCCGGTTAGGCAACCGCAAAGGAGGCTCAACCCAACCATCCTTGATGTAGTGAAGAAAGAGGTCACTTGATTACTGGATGCGGATATCATATACCCAATTTCCGACAGTGAGTGGGTGAGCCCGGTTCAAGTTGTTCCCAAGAAGTCGGGCATCACAACGGTCAAGAAGGACGACGGTGAAATGGTTACTAAAAGGGTACAAAATGCGTGGCCAGTATGTATTGACTACAGAAGATTGAACGCCGCCACATGGAAGGACCATTACCCCCTACCCTTCATTGATCAGATGCTAGACCGCTTGGCAGGTAAATCTCACTACTGTTTTCTTGATGGATTTACTGGCTATTTTCAGATACATATTGCTCCTGAAGATCAAAAGAAGACCATGTTTACCTGTCTGTTTGGCACCTTTGCCTATAAAAGGATGCCAATTGGACTATGTAACGCACCCGCTACCTTTCAGCGGTGCATGACGAGTGTCTTCTCCGATCTAATGGAGAATTGCCTGGAAGTTTTCATGGACGACTTCAGCATTTATGGTATCTCATTCGATTGTTGTTTAGAGAGCTTGGCCAAGGTCCTAGCTAGATGTGTTGACACCAACCTTGTCTTAAATTTTGAAAAATGTCACTTTATGGTACAACAAGGCATAGTGTTAGGACATGTAGTCTCTCATGAAGGCATTTCTGTGGACCCGGCCAAGGTCGATGTTATTACTACTTTACCTCACCCCTCATCCGTGAGGGAGGTCCACTCATTTTTGGGACATGCAGGATTTTATAGGCGCTTTATCAAGGACTTCAGCAAGATCGCTTTGCCATTGTCGCGCCTACTCCAAAAAGATGTGGATTTTGAGTTTGACAGTGAATGTGTAAAAGCTTTTGAAGAGCTAAGGAGAGTTCTCACCACGACACCGATCGTGCGAGGCCTCAACTGGACGTTGCCATTTGAGATAATGTGCGATGCGTCAAACTATGCTGTGGGTGCCGCGCTTGCACAGCGCGATGGTAAACTCCCTTATGTCATTGCTTACTCTTCTAAGACACTAGATACAGCACAATCCAACTATACCACTACCGAAAAAGAACTCTTAGCCATTGTTCATGCTTTAGATAAATTCAGATCTTATTTGCTAGGTTCAAAGATAGTGGTATACACAGATCATGCAGATTTAAAGTACTTATTGACAAAGAATGAGTCAAAGCCTAGACTCATACGTTGGATCTTGCTTTTGCAAGAATTTGACATTGAGATTAGGGTCCGGAGTAGATCTCAAAACCTGGTTACAGATCATTTAAGCCACATTGAGAATTTAAAAACTGATCCATTTCCGATCAATAACTCATTCCCATTGGATAGTTTGCATGCTGTGTCGGATAGCTTTCCTTGGTTTGCCCCGATGGCGAACTACTTGGTTGCAAGAATCTTCCCTCCCAACTTTTCGAAAAACCAAAGGGAGAAGTTGAGGAGTGATTCCAAATACTATATTTGGGATGACCCTCACCTGTGGAAGAGAGGCGTGGACCAAGTAATTCGAAGATGTGTCCCGGAATCCGAATTCCAACCGATCCTTGAAGCTTGTCATTCGTCCGAATGTGGTGGCCACTTTGGCCCACAAAGGATCGCTAAAAAAGTGTTGGATTGGGGATTCTGGTGGCCAACCTTATTCAAGGATGCTAACCGGTTATGTGTGTCTTGCCATCAGTGTCAGAAGTCAGGAAACGCATCCCAAAGGGATGAAATGCCTCAGTAACCTATGTTGTTCTGTGAGATATTTGATGAATAGGGCATTGACTTTATGGGACCGTTTCCCAACTCTAGTGGGTATCTGTATATTCTGTTAGCGGTTGACTACGTGTCAAAGTGGGTAGAGGCCGTGCCTACCCGCCTTGACGACGTCAATACCGTTGTTTCTTTCATAAGGAATCATATTGTATGCCGTTATGGGTCACCACAAGCAATCGTGAGCGACCAAGGATCCCACTTTTGTAACAGGAAGGTAGAAGCATTGCTCAAGCACTATGGAGTGACGCATAAGGTTGCTACTGCTTACCATCCGCAAACAAATGGGCAAGCGAAAGTGTCCAACCGGGAAATTAAGAGAATCTTGGAAAAAGTGGTCAATCCACAAAGAAAGGATTGGAGCCTCCGGTTAGGAGATGCATTATGGGCATATAGAACGGCCTACAAGACTCCGATAGGGATAAGCCCTTTCCAGATCGTCTATGGTAAGGCATGCCACCTTCCAGTGGAGATTGAGCATCGAGCCTATTGGGCGGTAAAGCAGTGCAACATGGATCTAGCCAAGGCGGGTGAAGCTAGGAAGCTATAATTAGAGGAGCTTGAATGCTTGAGGAATGAGTCATATGAGAATGCCCGAATCTACAAGGAAAAGACTAAAGCATTCCATGACCATCACATTCGGAAGAAGGACTTTCAAGAAGGAGATGAAGTCCTCTTCTACAACTCAAGGCTCCGATTTATGCCTGGCAAGCTCCGCTCTAGATGGGAAGGACCTTTCAAGGTGAAGGAGATGAAGCCCTACGGAGTGGTGGAATTGTTTGATCCCAAAAGTGAAGCGATTTTCAAGGTGAATGGACATAGAGTGAAGAAGTATCATGGTTGCAAGCCTCCAAGAGAGCTAGAGGTGTACATATTGGAGGATGCACCAAGAAGAGAGGAAGCTTAAGAAAAGGACCGTCCAACTTAAGGACATTAAAGAAAAGTGCTTGGTGGGAGGCACCCCACCATGGTAAGATCTTCCTTGTTTATACCATCTTCTTAGTATTCTTAATTTCTTGTGAATTTCAGAATCTTTTGATGATTGATTGAGTGCATAGGAATGTTAGTTTTGCTGATTTTATTGGATAGGAAGAATGTTCTTGTAGATAGGGTGTGCAAAAGCAAAGAAAACAAAAATTTGTTCTTTGAAAAAGGGCACCGACGCGCCAGTGCACAGTGCGCGCGCGCCGGTAGCAAATCCCCACTCTTGGGCCAAACACCCGAGAGTTATGCCCACTTCGTGCCCAACTCGCGCCAGGCACTCACGCGTCCGCGTACATGCCGCCTGCGCGCACTCTGGCAATTTAACCATCGACGCGCTAGCGCACGGTGCGCACGTGCGCCAATGGCGAATATGACTTCTCTGGTACAAAAACCAGAGAGTTGTGCCACAATTGGGCCAACCTTGTGCCAAAACCCACGCGTCCGCGCAGGGTGCACACCCGCGTGCCTACCTTACTGACTCACTCTGGTACAAAAACCAGAGACTTGTGCTAACTTTGTGCCACTTTTGTGCCTGAGGCACAACCTCTCTTGCGCGCGCGCGCCACTGACGTGCCCGCGCCATCTGCTAGCACTCTCACCGACGTGCCAGCGCACCTTGCGCGCGCGCGCTGGTTGCGCAAGTCAATTTAAGGCCTTCGCGCCTTGCCCTGTTTTCCTTTCTCTCAACCCCTTCTCTTCTGTAGTTTCTTTCTCTTCTCAATCCATCATTTCCCTTCTCTTCTTCTTCTTCCACAATCCACCACCATTGTCTCCGGCCACTCACCGGTGACAACCACTCTTTCCGGTAGCACTACACTTCTCCTATTTTCCATCTCATCCTCACAAAAGAAGGTTCAACTTTGTTCCTTCATACTCATCAAGGTTTTGTCTCTTCTTTTCCTTTACTTCCATTTTCCCTTACATTATATCTTTCTAGTTAGTTGCTTCTTATTGCTTTACTTTAGTCTCTCTTTTACTTGCATGACGATGTTTCTTGCTTTTTGTTTGCTTATTTTCCTTTTCTTTTCTTTATTTCTCCATGGATGTTGAATTTGAGCTTAGTTGCATTACTAGATCTTTTGTCACTCTTTTACCATTGTGTGATGTCTATGTGATGATTGATGTTCCATTTTGGGCTTTGAATTGGTTTAGTATTTCATAATTGCTCATTGCTTGATTATTGCACGCTAAGTGTTCGAGGAAATGCACATATACCATTTTGGCTCAAATTAGCCATATATTTCTCCATTTGGTGCTCCTTCCTCATTCACTTGCTTTTCCTTAAATGCATTGAGTCTAACTTGTGTGCTTAGAGTTGATACTTGCCAATTAGATATCATTGAACATGACTTGCTTTTTATTATGGATGCTTGAGACTACTCTTCTCATGCCATTGCATGCATTACTCCCTCTTGCATCCCATGCCAAGTGTTATGACCCTTGCTTTTACATCTACCACGTGCATTATAATTCACTTGCATGTCTTTTGTGAAATCGATTCTTGGGTTTAATGTTTTCCTTCTTTCTCTCCCTTTTTAGGATGGCCACCAAGAAAGGCAAGGTGATAGCTCCAAGGAAACCGGCCGCAAAGAGGGCACCCCAAAAATCAAATTCTAAGGCGCGTTCTTCAAAAGGAGCCAAACCCCTATCGAAGAAAGGAAAGACACCCGCTCCTATTGATGAGAATGACAAGGGCAAGCCAGCGAAAGATCCTTCAAGGTTCCCTAACTGCTTCTGTGAACTTATGTTTCCCTCCATAGCAGTAAGGAACTATCACCCTGAGCATCTACTCGCTCCGCCGGACAAGGTTGCTCCTTATATTCTGCCCCGCATTGAACAGCGAGGATGGGAGTTTCTTTTGCGAAAACCAAGAGAAATCAACCTCTCTTGGGTGGAAGAACTTTATACCAACTACCATCTTCCCTCTCTTCAATCGGTGTACATGCGCTGGAAGCAAGTCTCAGTTTCAGAAGAGGCTATTCAGCATGTGGTTAATGTCCTACCAGTGCCAAGTGACATGGATGGCTACCAAGAAGTCTTACATTAGCGTGAGAAGTATGGATTCAACTGGGACTCGATTCTCCGAGTCATTGTTGAACCAGAAGGATTTTGGATCCATGGTCGACTCTGGATGAGGCCCAAGAGCATTGATGCTCACTTCCTCACTGTGGAAGCTAGAGCTTGGGCCCAAATCCTATCCCACTATGTGCTGCCTAGCACCCACAAGTCGTCCATCACGGCGGACCTTGCCTTGCTTGTTTGGTGTGTTCTCACAGAGAAGCCAGTGAACATTCTGCCTCTTGTCAAGCAAGCGATGAGTCAAGTTCACGACTGGGGTAATTTGCCATTTCCAGCATTGGTGTCTGACTTAGTTGCTGCTGCGGGTGTTTCTTGGGAAGACAAGGATAAGAAGATTATGGTTCCGGCTAAGGGCGATGTGGTCCCAAGCGGGAAATACCTACACCTTCCCATGAACAAACCAAGCCTCGACATGGCCCCGCCACTTCTTTTTCCTTCTAGCTCATCATCACCACCACTGAGATCCACACATCAAAGGATAGAAGATCTTCACCGGAAGCTTGATAGATATGAGCGGCGCAACCACCGCCGATATACTTACATCAAGACGCTTCTGGGTTTTGTTACCCCTAGCATGGAGGAACCCGAAATATTCACATCCACCTCAGACCCGAGTGATGGGAGCTCTGATGAAGGGGATAGTGAAGGCTCCGGTCCCGACCGTCCCTTGCGTATCATTCGTAGCATGGAGGACCGTGCTAATTTCTAAAGTGTGGGAAGGTCATCCGACGGATCTCCATGGGTAACGTTCTCTTCCCCTCAATACCCATGGATTTATTTTTCTTTTTATATATTGCATGAGTAGTTAGTCTTGTTTGTAAATACTCTTTGCATGATAGTTAGTTTCTATAGCGTTACTTGGTCAAAACAATAACTTTCTTTCCAAGAAACTCTGTTCTGGATGACCTACCAAAAATTCTGAAAATTTTTGCAGTAAACTTGCTTTAAGAATGTATTTTGGAACATAGTAATTGAGCTAAGGACACAAGCATGAAAGTTTTGAGCCTATTGCATGGTTACATCTTTTAACCATTATTTCCATTCTTGTGTGCATATCTCTCTCTCTATGAGTGTGATCCTTGCTTTATCTGATTCTATATGTCCATTGCTTTGTGTATGAATGCATCTACATAATTGAGGCCATCATTTCAATAGTCACTTCTCCCAAATAGCCTTAACCCTTATATCTACCATTGCTAACCAATTTTGAGCTTTTGATAAACCCTTTTGTTCTTAAATAGAGCACATCAACAACCCTAAGTGAAAAACCATGAATGTCCCTGAATTTGAATCCTTGATTGGCTTAGGTAAGTTAGGATGTGTATCATTCAAATAGGAGGGTATACTTGGGAAATTCGGGTAGATATATAGGTATGTAATTGTAGTGTAATTGAAAATTCTAAGATTTTGGGAACATACTCATGTGTTGAATGATTACACCGTATGCATTGACACTTTGGTTCACAAAGGAACCCCAAGAAAAGGGGATGTAAAAAAAAATAATGAAAGGGAACAAAGACGCCCCAAGATAGAGTAATAAAAACAACGCATATCGATGTGAATTGAAAAGAATGCATGAGTATGCAAAAAGGGTAAAATTCAAGGGTAGCTAGGAATGTATTGTAGTTGTATAGGTTGTTCTATATGTCTAGTGGATCCTAGGTTGATCAAGGAACGAACCCTAGACACTTGAGCGAATAGAGCGGATACACTTCCGGTGAGGGTTCGATGCTCAATGCTTGTTCTCGGCTTTCACAAGCGTTCGTTCAGCAAGTCATATGCACTCTTTAGTGATATTCAATTTGGTAGGATTCATGAAGTGCATACTATTTTCACCCTATATGCTCACATGTATTCTTGAAGGATAGATTTACTCTCACTACAAGAAAAAAGGCCTGTCGGCACCCTTTTTTCTTGCCACGCTTTAAAAGCGTGCCCAAAAGTGGTCTATGGGCACGCTTTTGCGAGGGTGGCCACTTATTTGTGATTTGGCCACGCTTTTTTTTGCCACGCTTTAAAAGCGTGGCCATAGAGAGAAATTGGCACGCTTTTACGAGGGTGGCCACTTACTTGAAATTTGGCCACGCTTTTTTACTGCCACGCTTGAAAAGCGTGGCGATAGAAGGAAATTGGCACGCTTTTACGAGGGTGGCCACTTATTAAAAATTTGGCCACCCTTTTTTTTTTGGCACGCTTGAAAAGCGTGCCCATAAAGAGAAACCGGCACACTTAAAAAGCGTGCCCATATTCTATTTATTTTGGCACCCCCAAAAAAATGTACCCATAGTTTAGTTTCCCTCCCAACAAATTTAGTTTCCCTCCCACCCAATTTTTTTCAACACTTAACCTTTTTTCCCTTAGTTTTCAATTTTAATTAACCCTCAAACAACAGAACACTAGTTTTAGACCCAGCCAACAAAGAAAACCCTACGTTGCCCGCGCCTCCATCTTCATTGTTCATCGTTCTTCGCAGCCATGCCTTTCCTCATGCCTTCATCGTCTGAGACCGTTCATCGCCTTCATCTAACCCTAGTACCCATGAACGCAACCCTCTTCCCTCTTCTCGTCCACTACTGCCACCGCAAACCCTAGCTCCGCTGCTTCTTCTCGTCCATTCTCTTTTTCATTCGCTTCTTCATCCTCCACCGCAGGAGGAAGCGGCGGCGCCACTACTACCTTCCTCCTCCGCAGCCTGTGCGCCGTCATTTGTCCTTTGGTTTTGGGTCCGCGACCGCATCTGCTTGGCTCCTGCTCCAGCTCCGTCTCTGTTCGGATCTGCTTCTTTGGCTTCCACTGCGGCAGCTTCGAGTTCGGGTTCTTCCATTTTCGGTGCCGCGAGTTCAGGCTCCTCCTTGTTCTCCACACCGTCTTTTGGTGGAACTTCATCTGCCACGACGCCGTTTGGGGCAAAACCCTCTGCTGCGACGACACCGTTTGGCGGAGCATCTTCTGCTTCACCCTCGCTATTTCGTGGAGCATCCTCTGCTTCACTCTATCTAACCCTCGTTGGCCCTCCTACTCCCTCAGCGCAGCGCGCGCTCTTTCTCGCAAACCCTCATTGTAAGTCTTTCTTCCCTCTGATTCTCTGTTTCTCTGTTCCTCTATTTTGGACCGCTGAGAATTTCAGGTTTATTACCTTCTTAACATTTTTCACTGCTTTGTGTTTGAAATTGTATTTTGTTTTATGGTATCAGAGTAACTTTGTTTCAATAGCCTGAATGACAATAGTGGATTGCCATAACTATTTGAACTGGTTGCAGTAGAACTTAAAGTATTCCATTCAATATAAACTGAGCTCCTCCAATTCTGTTAGCAACCCTGCCAATGGTAACTCCAAAATATGTTATATTGTTCTGCAAATTAAACATATAGTGTAGCAAATTAAACATAAAGTGCAAATTCCGTTAAAATTTAAACATAGGATTTTATTAAAAAGAGTGTTACAACTTGCAACTGATTTGTGTAGCGCACACACTTGATGGCAGGGATAAAAAGTAGTTTCTCTTTGAACTTCAGGTATTGATAGTGGCTACATATATGACTAAAAAGTATATGAACAAAGTTGAATCTGAGTTATTTCATATCCGCACTATATGATGACTATTATCGATGAACAGCTTATTCCATCTTGTTCTGGTGTTGAGCCTAGTGTCCTCTTTTATAAGATGTGAGGGGATTTTTTTCTCTCTTTTCAACCTCTCTGATGTTTTCTGGTTGAGGAATTTGAATTTCATTGTTTTTACTTTGTTATTTGCAGAAAGGGTGACCGTAGCTGAAGAGGTCCTCAAGCTCTGCAATGGCAGCGTCATTTCTCCCATTGCCTGCATTGCTTGCCTTAACCTATATGCTTATCTCAAGGTAATTCATTATTCCTCTTGTTATCCTTTTTTTATTTTGAATTTTGGAATTTCAGTTAATTTTTTTTTCTCAATGTTCAATTGGGTTCAAATGTTACTGATTTGTGATAAAAGTGCAAGGCTAATGTTTTTAATCAAATGTTTAATACTTTTGGTGAATATAGATGTTTATTATTATTAGTTACTTTCATCGGGAAATAGTTTGGAAATATGCGATGTGTTAAGCTTCAAGTTCTGCATTGTTTTATCTTCAATATTAATATTAGTGTAAGTGTAGTGTAGAGGATTGATTCTCTTGGTGAAGAATTGAAGATGATAGTTACAACTTTAAACCCCTTTTGAGTGAAGAAATTAATGAGCAATGCCTCAGTTGTAATAATGATAAAATGTATGTTGATGTGGTTTGTTGAGTTGTTTTAATTTGTTTGATGCCATTTCTGAGTTCCTATTTTTGCTTTGTAAGATATTTAAATTTTCCTTTCTTGAATCTTCAGAACATGGATTCTAATGTTCCTGCACAACTTTTTGAGTATGACAAACGTTTTGAGCAGTACGGATGTGATTACACATTTTATAACAACAATCACCCTGAGGCCTGAGGAGTTACCGCTGGAGTTGAAGCATTCCTTCAAAATAGTAGTGGCAGATCCTCCTTACTTGGTGAGAGTTAAATAGATTGCTGAAATTTTATTTGCTGAAAAATGAATGAGGATCCATTGAATATATATATATATATATATATATAGTACAAGTTATTTCAGTTTTGAAAACCTTGAGCTGGTTGATGATCTTATTGAGCACATGGAGTTGATTTAATCTTTCTAACAAGTCACAATAGGTAAAATAAAGTTAGAATGCAAGGTTAGAGTGAGTGAAAAGCTAGGAATCAATTTTTGACCTCTCAAAACCCAAGGTTACATGTTGCAGAATTGTGCAGTTTCGGGCAGCACTTTGTGAACAAAACTGGGAGCAATCTAGCCACTCAAAATGAGTAAAATTATTTTTCTATGAAATCTTGAGATGTCTAGATTGTTCTCCTAAAATTTCAGAATTTTCCTATGTGTGGTTTGGGAGATATGATTTTTAGAAAATGGTCATTTTCTGCAGAAAGAATGCTGTCTGAATTTTGGAACAGCAACTTCAAAATCACATATCTCAATACTCTGAAACTCTTTGGAGGTGAAACCAAAAAGAGGTAAAATATTAGGATGTCTAGTATTTTATGTCCAAATTTTAGGACAATTCAAATTTTGTAGAGAAAGTTGTGCCTTCTGGAAGCAGGGATGTTCACTGCTGTGACAGCTCCCTTTTCTTAAAACAAAACCATATTTTGAGAGGCATAACTTTTTCTAGAGAAGTGAAAATGCTCTGGGATTTGAACTAGGTGAAAGATGTGTAAGTCTAGTTCAACCAAACCAAAATTTAGGAGAATCCAACCAAATATGGATTTTATATGATTTTTCTAAATTTGTTACTGCTTGCTGTTTTTCTAAAGTGTACTAAATCAGTAGCCGAATGAAGAGAAGGCTGAATGGATTATATATGTCACAGATGTTGGGCAGCAGCAACACTTTGATATGGTATTCAAGGTATGTCACAATTAATGACGTTCATGTTATCTTGTAGTTACTTGATCTTATTGTTATTACCAGAACCCTTTCTACTTGATCTTATTGTTATTCAAGGGGAAAACTCTTAAATATATTGATATGTTTTTTTCCCACCTGCACGTTGGATATTCCATAAAGATTGCTGAACATTCCTGTGATTTCCTCTTAAATATATTGATTCTTGTGAATCTGCTACGTGTAATTAAGATTGTACTTTTGTTCTTCTGCTGAAGTATTGATTAATATAGAATAAGATTTGCTTTTGCTATTACTTTGTGTTGTGCATCTTATGTTGTTCGATTTATGCATTTATCTATATATTAAAGTGCTGATCTACTCTTGCCATTGCTGCTGAGAAAAGAAGGCCGCCAAGTCCAGAGACGCCAACTTCGAGGTGAAAGTCGCTTTCTAAACTGTCCTTTAGAAACATGATGGTAGGTGTTAATTTTCATGTCTTGCATGATTGATTTCTCTAATACTAGTTTAGTTTATTACTTATTCCTTCCATTTGTTTGCAGTTAGATACATTGATTTCTCTAAACGAGTTTGGGTTTTGTGTTTTCTTGATTCGGTTAAACAATGACAAATGGCACAGCATTTGGAGCTTCTCAAGACAGTAAACTGAAATGTCTGTTATTAGTAGCTTATTATGTAATCAAATAATAAACTGACAAAAGGCAGAGGACTTTTAATTTCCACTAACAAACATTTGATTCAATTGCTTAATAACAAACTAAAACCAAGTCTAGTTTAAAACCATGTTAAATTTACTTAAGAAGAACTTGACAGTGAAGCTTATATTTCTTAGGTAGCAAATAAATGAATTCCATACGTACAATATTTCAATCTTAGTTTTAGGAAATAATTAATTTTAGTTCTTTGTTAATAATTTCTTGTTTTGGGGATGTGATGCATCAGTGCTATTAGATGATACATCAACTTTTATTGGAGAAATGACAGCAGGTCCTAATACTAATTCTATTAGAGGTTTTGAAGTCATAGATACCATAAAATCCCAAGTAGAGAGCTTGTGCCCTGGTGTTGTGTTTTTGTGCTGATATTCTTGCTGTTGCCGCTAGAGATTTTGTTGTTGCTGTAAGTATATATAACTTCAATTGATTTTTGCATTTATCTATATGTTGAAGTGCTGATCAACGTGCATTAAGTCACTGGTTACTTTGGCTTTCAATTCAGTTCACATACTTGCTTTTCTCTCTTCAGATTCTTGCCAAGTGCGAAGTTCCTTAGCCCTGGTGTCAGCGTCAAAGATTGCTGAAAAGGCTGGATGTTGTTTAGGAGTTAGATTATATTTTTTTTTAGTATAAAGTTGTTAATTCTTTTAAATGTTTATTTTGGAAGTTGAATATATTTTTTCTTAATTGTTTCATTCATATCTTATTATGTACATAATTCATATAAATCAATGGAAGATTAATTTTTTAGTATTTTATTTTATTTTAAAGATTAACTTATTAATATTTTTATTTATTTTCTATTTTTTCTTTTTTTTTTATTTGAATAGGATTAGGCCACGCTTTGAAAGTGTAACGATAAGTTTTCATATTTTGGCACGCTTTAAAAGCGTGGCTGTATATCTATTTTTTTGGCACGTTTTAAAAGCGTGGCTGTATATTTATTTTTTTGGCACGTTTTAAAAGCGTGCCTGTATGTCTACTTTTAGGTACGCTTTAAAAACGTGGTTGTATGTTTACTTTTAGGCACGATTTAAAAGCGTGGCTACAGTGTTATACATACTGCCACGCTTTTAAGCGTGCCAATAGATCAAAGCGTGGCAAAAAACAAAGCGTGCCAGTAGATCGAAAAAAGCGTGGTGATAGAGCTATCGGCACGCTCGCAGATCTGACCCTTTTAAAAGCGTGCCGATAGCTCAAAAAGCGTGGCGAAAAGCTATCGGTACGTTTTTTTGCCCTTTTCGGCACGTTTTAAAAGCGTGGCAAAAAGCTTATTTTCTTGCAGTGTCTTGACCAAGTATATAGATGATTTTACATTAGTTGCATGCATCCACTTAGGTAGTTTGCATTTCATAAACCCTTTCTCACCATGATCCTTGATCTTTTTTATTTTAAGCATGAGGACATGCTTGGTTTAAGTGTGAGGAGATTTGATAAACCCCGATTTTGTGGTTTATCCTGTGCTTATTTTGAGGGATTTCATCAATATTTCTCATACTTATTCGCAAGAAATGTATGGTTTTGTGTTCACTTCCCAATATTGCTCTATGATGTAAAACATGCTCATTTTACCTTAAAATTGCCATATTTTAATCCTCTTCTATTGTCATTCGATGCCGTCATGTATTTGTTGAGTAATTTCAGGAATTATAGGGTAGGAATGACTTAGAAGAGAGGGAGAAAGCATGTACAAAATGGAGGAACATGAAGAATTGAGATCTTGAGAAAGCAGCATCAGCGCGCTCGCGCACTCCACGCACACGCGTGGATGAGATGGGCTGGAAGCGGCGCGCAAGGATGGATGCATCTGCGCAAATCAGGAGATTCTTATCGACGCGCACGCGCACTTGGCGCACACGCGTAGATCGCAAGAGCAATCAGCGCGCGCACGCATGGCGCGCACACGTGGAAGGCTACACGTGACCTCATTAAAGGAAATCGTGCCTGGCGATTTCTGAGGCTCATTAGGCCTAATTTCGAGCTGTTTCTGCATGGAAAAAAGACCCAACGATGCAAGGGGAAAGGGAGAGATCACTCATTTTACACTAGGACATAATTTTTAGCTAGTTTTTGGTTCTTTGGTTATTCTAGAAGGAGAAACCCTTGTTCCTCTCTAGATCTAGTTTTAATTTGATCTTCCCTTGTTGATTTGCGACTTGGATCTTGTTAATTACTAGTTTTAATTGTTCAGTTTGAATTTCTTGTTACAATTTTGCTTATATCTTGTGATAGTTTATGAATTCTTGTCAATTATCATTTTATACCCATTTCATGAATGTTATTAATCTTGACTTGTTGATGTTATATTGATGATTTCTATGCTTAGTCTAGTAGTTTGGATGATTGTATGTTGATAATTGTTAGTGGGTATTTGTAGAATTCAATTTAATTGCTATTTTGAACATGCCTTTTGGTAGTGCTTACCAAGTGTTTGATGAATTGTTTACTTTGATTATGGAGTAGTCTTTTTCACTCTTGGCCTAGGTCAAGGGAATTGGGTAAACTTGAGTCATTGGGTCTAATGGATTTGATGGTTTGGGAGCCCTAGGTGGTCAATTTGATACTCATTGACGCCAACCCACTACTAATCTAATTAGTAGGTAGGTTGGGACTTATGGGTTGATGTGATCAGGGCCATTTGATGTACTTCAAGTCTAGGGGTAGATATTACGTACTTAAGACTTTGAGAGTAGACTTAATGAGCTTGGTTCCTTATAATTGTCAAGGCATAGTTGTTAGACAAGGATGGTGATCCCAATTCCCGAGCCTAGCCAAGAGTTACCTTTATTATTCATACTTGAAATCAACTTTCTCAACCAATTGCTTTAGTTGTAGTTTCTTGTTTGGGTTACAATAGAATTAAGTGGAATGTTGTTTATTCATTGAAAGTGCTTATGTTTTGCTTAGTTGATTGAATTAATTGTTGCATTTTAAGATTACTTGTTTGTTAAGATTCCCATTTATTTTCATGCTTATAACTCACAACCCCGGATTTCTAACCAATGTCGAAGCACATGATTTCCCATTCCTTGTGAGACGACCCGAGGTTTGAATACTTCGGTTATTTCTATTGGGGTTGAACTTGTGACAACCAAATCCCTCTTCTAAATTTGACCCCCAAGGATTGTTGTTGGTAGAGCTATACTTACAACGCGGTTTTCTTGAAGAGAATCTTTACCAATACACCCTTGGCGCTTGCAGTGTCAGGGGTTACCCTTCCATTCTCTGATTTTGAAATGGAGGTGTTATCCCATTGTGGGGTAGCTCCTTCCCAACTTCATCCCAATTCTTGGGGTTTCCTCAAAATTTACCAGCTTGTCAGCCATGCACTTGATTTTCCAATCTTTAAAGACCCTTTTCTATCTTTTTCACTTAACTAAGCTGTTTAGTGCTAAAAATAAGCAACAGTGGGTTTCCTTCCGAGCTATACAAGGCCGAAAAGTTTTTCCCATTTTTGATGAGTATTTTCATGACATTGAAAATTTCTACTTTGAAGTCCAAGCCGCTGAAGGTCGTCATCCCTTTTTCTAAATGAAAATGATGAGTCCCGATTTCCTCTATACTGGGTCAAAACTTCCCCTGTAGAGAAATATAGCCTGGTAGATTTGGACGAGGTAGAAGAGACTGTGGTAGAGTTTTTTCGAGAGGCTTGGAGATGGGCTCCAAACTGGGACACCATAAAATTTCTTCTTAGATCTCCGAGTTATGTCAGGGCTGAACTAGGTAGTTTTTATTTTTGATTTTGTAGGCAACTTTTCTTACTTCCGACTTGTGTACTAATCATTTTTACTTCCCTTTACAGAAAAATGAAAAGCGGGTCGAAAGCTTACCAAAAGGTGCAGGAAGCCAAGAGGAATGCTCGTGCCCGAGCTACTGCACAAGAGGTCGGAACCTCTGCCACTCCGCCTTCTCAAAGCTCGGGTTTGGGGATTTCTTCTTCTCAGCCAATTTTAGTAAATCCAATTCCTACTCCTCCTCTTCCTCCTCCTGCCCTTATCCCCCCCAGTTCTTTCTTCCTCGGAACCTGAAAAGAAAAAATGCAAGATCTCGGAAGCCGGTGCCTCCAACGTCGGGGACACCAATTTTGACGGAGTGAAATTTTCTAGGAAGTACATCCTTCCACATAGTCAAATTGCTATGGATGATGCTGCTATCCGCAATCATCTTCAAATTTTAATCCGAGAAATTCGGACTGCCGGAGTCTGTACCTCTCTTCTTGATATATTGGAAAAGAACCCTTTGAGTGCGACCCAGCATTCTTTGGAGAATCTCCAGGGGCAATTGGCCATGTATCAAGAAGATGAGAAGAGGCTGCAGGAGGAGAATGCTCAGCTGAAGGAAGAACTCTTCCAATGTTGGGAAAAAGAGAAGCAGTTAATGGGCTCCTGTGCAATGGCTGAGGGCTTGAAGGAGAAGGCTGAGCAGAACTACGTCGGGATTTTTTCGGCCAATATTGATTTGAAAAGAGATGTGGAACAACTTTGGAAGGGTTATCAAGACTTGGAGGACTCCATTGTTGAGGGTACTGAAGAGGTGTTCAAGGTGTTGAAACAACAGGTCGGAGTCATTGCTCCCGACTTGGACCTGTCACCCCTTCATCCTGATAAGGTTGTTATCAATGGAGAGATAGTTTTTTCTCCTCGTCCTGAAACAGACTCTGAGTTGAAGACGGGGGGCAACGTGTAATTGAATCTCCTCCTGATGAAGTCACTGCATCCGAGGAGTTACTGCCGAGTTCTTCTGCCCCACCTGATGCTGCTCCGACCTCTGTGGCAGACCCGACTTCCCCTCTAGATGATAATCCTCTCATTGGTCCTATTTGAATCTGCCCTTTAAGGCCCAGCTTGTGGGTCCATTTTATGAACACTTTATGTATCTTTTTTTATTTTGTGGATGGCTTCTGTCATTTGATCCTTTTTAATAGGATCTTAAACAACAATTTTTGTTTTCTGATCCCTTTTGGATAGAACTTTTAACAAAGTAGCTACTTTTTATTCATGTGATGACATCTCTTTTAAGCTGTTTGATGAAACTTTTAAAGGATTTTTAGGTTTGAAGGTTTTTTGTGAAAATCCCTTTGCTGTTTTAAACTTCAGGTTTGCAAAGCTTTTAAGAGAGCTTTTTATCAAATGGACCTTTTTTATCTAAGTTAGATAATTTCGTTACTATCCAATAAAACTGTAAGAAAACTTTTTGCTAAGTAATCTTTTGTCTTGGCAAGGCCTTTATGGAAAAATCCTTACCATTGATCCGTTAAAGGGATTTCCTATCTCTTTGTTTTCCATTAGTTCTCATACGTTCAATTTTTCTTTGTTTATTGAATCATTTCCATAACTTAGGTTATTCTTGCAATGCATTACGTCTGCTCGGGCTAAGTCGTTATCTATCTTATTTCCGAGCTGTTATGGTCGTCTTTTATAACCTCTTTACACCGACCTGTACCTCGTCGCTTTAGCTTGTCGACCATCTAGGTCGGGCAATGGATTTTTGCGCTTTTTTGAGCTTAAGTCGGTGCGTATCTTAGTAATGGTGAATGAAAATTCTAAAGAAAAAGATAATAAAGGGAGAGATATTATTACTAATGAAATGTGACTTTACAAGGATGCTTATGCTATTGAGGGAATAAATTTCATGCCCCTAGCCCTCGCTTTGATGCCTCGTTAAAACCCCCTCCAGGAAAACCCTTTTTGGAAAAAAAAACCATGAAGTCGGGATAAAGAGTACATCGGGGAGCGAGGTTCACTTCTAGCTGTAATATCTCTTCATATTGCAAGCGTGCCATGACCTTGGGAGCTTGGAGCCTCCTAGGTCGGACACTTTATAATAACCCTTTCCCAAGACCTCAAATATCTTGTAGGTCCCTTCCAGTTTGTAGAGAGTTTCCCTTCTCCCGACTTGTTCACTCCGATGTTATTACAGATGATAACTAGGTCGTCCGAGGTGAAACTTCTTCGAATGACTCTTTGGTTGTACCTTGTTGCCATCCTTTGTTTTAACACTGCTTCTCTTATCCGGGCATGTTCTCATTCTTCTGGGAGTAGTTCGAGTTCTTCTTTGTGGGCTTGGAGTAGATTACTTCACCAAGTGGATAGAAGCAGAGCCACTGGCCACTATAACAGCACAGAAAAGTCAGAAGTTCCTCTAGAAGAACATAATCACCCGGTTCGGGATTTCCCACTCTATCACCACAGATAATGGCACACAATTTACTGATTCTACATTAAGGGACTTGGTAGCTAGCATGAAAATCAAACACCAATTCACTTCGGTTGAGCATCCCCAAGCGAATGGATTGGGCTTGAAATGTGTGGCCCAAACATTGAAAAGAGGTGGTCTCTGACTGGTTCACGTTTGTGAGCCACCTTCCGAGTTGTTTGTATGCTTGAATAGGTGGGACGTGGTACCTGCAAGATACTCCAATGCCTAAGTCAGCAAGGGGTTGAGCAGGTTTAGAATATTGGAACTTAAGTATACCTAAGAGTGTCAATGTACTTATAAGGGATGAGCCAATAACCACCGTTAGAGTAGTTCCACTGTTGATGGTGGATAACCGTCCCTTTATCTTAGGGTTGTTGAGATCTCTCTTCTAGAAGTGGAAGAGAGATTTACGGGGGCAATTATTCACTTAGATAAGTGTTAAGTGCCTGCTTACGTCGAACTCGACCTCTTAAATGAGGTCGGACGAGCGGTAGAGGCCAATCTGCTGGATTGGGCCTTTTAACTCGATTTGGGTCTGGCTTTGTTATTTGGACCAGGGTATGAATACATACTCTTTTCTTTAGTAAAAATCAAAATCAAATAAAATAGTTCTTTAATCAAATTAACCAAAATAAAACTTCCAACTTCTAATAAAAATTTTGGCAGCATCTCCTTTAAAACTCGAACTTTTTCTACCTTTCAAAGATCCCATCCAAACAATTTCTCAAACCCTTCTCAACCATTTTTGAATGTCAAACCATTCCAAATATCAAATTATCTTCAATATCAAATCATTTTCAATATCAAATCATTTCTCAATCCTTTACAATGGGTTCAAAACTAAATCATTTCTCAATAAAACAAACAAATCAAATTTTCAAATCAAGCTTTCATTACCTACCACAATGCCAATTCAATAATCAGAAATAGCCACAATCCAACCATAATCATAACAACTTTAAACCAACGAGAAAACCTAACTCCTTTTATCAATTACTCATCACATTTCATTTCACGATCAATATAGTATTATCAGGCAACCACTTCAGCAACAACCAAATAAACATCTTCAATCGATTAATAAACCAACCAAACAAGAAATTATATTCAAGATAACTCAATTCAATCCACAAGACTTACGAAATCAAAAAATATATTTTTCGCATTAATATTGACTTGTAACAATTCTTAAAAGTAAATGAGTTTAAGAAAAAGCCCTTAACTCGAATAGTCAAAATTCGAAAGCTATAAAACACGTCAAAACCGCTTTTTCTCCCATCCCACAGCAGTGGCAACACTTTTGACTGCTCCATCGGCAGCAGTGGCAAGACTTTTGACCGCTTCTGCGGCAACAGCAAACATCGAGCGCCACATGCAGTCATGGTAACTATACTCTGAGACATTAACGTCATAAAATCCTCAACAAACTATAACAGAACGCTAACGACGAAGGTTTTGAAATAAGAAAACTTACTGTACTCAGAGAAGAACCAAAGAATGTTGTAACAACGAGTTCAGTCGCGACTTCTGTCGATGTCAATGCCATTGTCTGGCAGCTAGAGGCACGGGCGTAGTCCATAGTGACGGCGGCAGTAGATCAGCGATCCAAACGACACCATGCAACTCCCCGATGAGCATGGCAATAGTAGCGGCGTCTACTCTCTCCCACGCGAGCTCCTTGGTGGCAGCTGCAACCCACTACGATGACGACGACGCTTCCCATAACAAACCCTAGCAGCGGTAGTGACGACAAACCTTGATGGTGACGGCAGTAGCATCGACGACGAAACCGTCTTCTTCTCCATCACACATTTCTCTCTCTCCACGTCGCGCTCTCTCTCATGCTCCTCTCTCTCCTCCTCGTGACAGCAACGGTGACGGCCTAGTAGCAGCAGTGGAGCGCGACGATGGCTTGGCAACGGCGGCATCCCCCTAGCTGGCGTCGTCTCTCCCTCTCCGATCTTCTTCTCCCTCGCAGCGCATCTCTCCTTCCCTATTCTTTTCTTTTCTTTCCTTTCTGTTTGTGTGTGTGTGAAGAGGAGTGAGTGTGAAATGAGTGAGAGTGCGGCGGCTGGAATGAGGAGAGTGTGTTAGGGTTTTGGTTAAGGTAAGTTTGGGAATTATGATTTGTATATGAAATTAGGATAATAGTAAAATTTAAGGATATTAATAAAAATTAAGAGATAGAGTATAAATTTAAAATTAAATTAAATACAAAATAATTATCTTTAAAATACTATTTAATTATCAACTTATAAATTATTTCAAATAAATACTAATTCAATAAAAATTGAAGATAATCAAATTGATTTTTTTATTCATAAAATAATGTCAAAAATCTAAATATTTAAAATTAAACGTATTAAATTTTTATATTTTTTAATTACTAAAATTTTAAATTTTGAATACGAAAATTATCTAATTAATATAAAAATTGTTAAATATAAAAAATTTATTATTTAATTTTTAAAAATCTGAATTCTTACACTTCCCACCGAAAATTTGGACAAAATTAAGAAATGGTCATTAATTTCTGACCAAGATATATCAATATCCTAGAATTTAAGTCTAGTCAAAATAAGAAAACAATACATGAGAAATTAACTTTGATAATAAAATTAAATCAAAACAATAAAAAGGCTTGGCTCT